>NC_058415.1:74981092-75042664 GCF_002201575.2 Neomonachus schauinslandi
CTTTCTTTCTTTCTTTCTTTCTTTCTTTCTTTCTTTCTTTCTTTCTTTCTTTCTTTTTCTTTCTTTCTTTCTTTCTTTCCCTTTCTTTCTTTCTCTCTTCCTTACTTCCTTCCTTTCTTTCTTTTTCTTTCTTTCTTTCTTTCTCTCTCTCTCTCTTTCTTTCTTTCAGGCAGGGGAGGGGCAGAGGGAGAGAAAGAATCCCAAGCAGTCTCCATGCCCAGTGTGGAGCCCAGTGCAGGGCTTGATCCCATACCTCGAGATCACGACCTGGGCCAAAATCAAGAGTTGGATGCTTAACTGACTGAGCCACCCAGGTGCCCTTGGAAATGCTTTCTGAATGATACGGATTTTCTTCAATTAGATCATATATCTGTTAAGGAATATACATTATTACTAGCATGAGATGGTATTATATAAATTTCATTCCTAGTTTTCACTTTGGTTGTAAGCACTGAGCAACCCATTCACAGAAATAAATAGATGAGAAAAGAAGGACTTTTGTTATAGCAGTGTTATAATCTTTTACCACATTGTATGCCAAAAATCACATAGGAATAATCATTAAAAAGCATTTTTAATGAATTTTAACTGACATTTTAATTAAGTTCCCCTTTAGTTTTGTTGTAACCAAAGGACTGGAAGTCATCTGACTTGCAAAATGATTTGCTCCTAGATCATCAGTGATTCACTTTCTCAACAGTTACATAGAACTTTGAATTGTACTTTTGTTTGGTCTCCCAGATAAATTTATAGCCCCAGGCAACTCAAGATGAGTGAGAGGTATGGCTTCCTTTTGTAAAGTGGGTGAAAGGCATTTATGAAAAGGAGATTATCCCTATCCTCAGATTCTTGAGAAAGAAGTGCAAATGAAAGTTGAGAATCTAAAAATTCCCTTAAATCTGCCAACCGGGGACCTTGGAAAATCCTTGAGTACCTCTGTGGGTACAGCATACTGGAGTTTGAAAATTGTTATATGAGATACCCTTTTGATAATTAAATTAAGTCTCCCCAGAGAGGCAGCAAGGTTGTATAGGTAATAACAATGAGATAACAATGCAAAGCAGTGAGAAGTCAAGTTCATACTGACTTTACATGGACCAGATTCTATAACTCAGAAGTGAGAAAAACTAACTTGTGTTTCTGCAATCTGGCTTGACTTCGTGAACAAGCTTGGATTCATATGAATCCTTGAATTATGGAAACAGAATGTTAAATCTGGAGTAAAGTTTAGAGATCATCTAGTCTGGAGAAAGCAACGAAACGTTATCTTTAGTATCAGCTTGGATTAATCGTTCGTGTCTGTTTGGAGTTCTGTATCAGGAAGGATTCACAAGAATCCTCTGGGATCTGTAGGAGAGAATGCTGTGATTGATTAGTCATGCCTGTCAGTGAAAGCAGGGCGAGAATTGGTGTGGGTGCTCTGTATAAGCCATGCCTGGCATGTCACGGGGACCACAGGGAGAACTGAAGCCCAGTGAGAGCAGGAAGCTTGATCAAAATTCCACAGCTGATTGGTGGCAGGGTAGGAAGAATTATTTGTTCTTCAACTTTTGGTGCGCATTATGAGTTTGGTCATTTTTGCAACTGGAAAGTGTCTGGATATTTTAAAGCTGGAAGGGAGAAAATTCTTATTGTGCAAATATGGACTTTTCTTTCTTTTAGGGAGCTTTTAGGTTCCTTCACATTTGTTCTCTGTGCTCTTTGCTGAGAGAAGGAAATGGGTCAACCATTATGAGGATACTGAAAATACTGGGTGGTCTTAGTTGCCCATCCAGAAGGAGCTCAGGAAAAGCCAAAACCATATAAGCAACCCTCTACTTGCTTGGCTCTGGATTCTATGTCACCCTGGCCCAGGAAAACAGATGCAGAGTGGAGTTAGCAGAGGCTTGCAAGGCCTCTTACTGTACTGTTATATCTACTGATGGTTTCCACTCATCCCCAGCATCCCACACACTCATAGCACCCTACATGAGTCCTTTTGCCACATGAATATTATCAGATCCTAGAATTGGAGTGGAATTAGACAGAAGTATAAGCAGAGATACAGCAGAACATATACACTGATGGAGGGATTAACTTCATATATAACAAATGGATTTTACCATCCATATTGCCTTACTCTTTTTTTCTTTTGGACTCTTTTCTACATAAATCTACATGTGCCTCATTCTTTTTAGCTATAACATAACATTCAGTTGATTCCAGGCTTTTGCTAGTGCAAACAATGCTGCAGTAAACATCCCTGTGACTTCATCTTGGTGCACTTCTGAGTTTATTTGAAGGATAAATTCCTAGAAGTGGACTGGTTGCAACAAAGCTTTCAATTCCCATTTATATTGTCACATGGGTCTCTGAAGAGGTTACAGCTATTAACACTCCAAACTATAGTATATGGGAGTGCTGAATCTCTCATATCCAGCCAACCCTAGGTATTTTCAAATGTGAATAACAGGAATTGAATAGTTAGAGTTTTGAATTAGACTTTAAGCCTCCCTCCTGGCTGCCCCAGTCTGGGTGTCCCCAAAGCAAGACAGCTGGGTGATGGCTAATGCCACAGATTCTGCTCAGAAGGCTGAATGCTCCTGCTTCAGTGGGAACAGGGGGTGTTTCTTCAGTCTGTGCCCTACTTGGCATCTGTCCCTGACAGACCCAGCCAATGTGGGGAGCCAGCCGCTCTGACGGTAAGAAAGAGCGGATTGGAAACAAATTGATCTTTTCACAGCTGGCTGTTCCCTTCTTTCCCTTCAGCTTGGACGCAGCTCAGAACAAGGTCACTGAGGTTCTGCTGCAACAAAGATGGCATTATTGAGGACTGCCTCCTTTGGGGGAAGTGTCATTCCCCAAGAATTGCCTCTGTAGTGTCAACCATGACAAGCCCGGAGACAGCATAGCTACGAGTCTCCCAGGGTCTCCAAAGCGACCCCCAAACTGTCCATCCTGTTGACCACGGACTCTTCTATTAGTGTCCACAACTTTACTTAAAAGATGTCAGATGACTCCATTCAACAGACTATAACCTCTTGTCTATCCTTCCTGGAGGCCTGTGGTCAGAGGGTGGGAGACTTTGGGATTCAAAAAGAGAAGAACCATGTGAGCAAAAGGGGAAAGAATCTCATGTTTATTTCTAGCATCATCATCTTATCACTGTTCATCCTATTACTCTGCTGCTTTTTTTCCACAGCACTTGTTCCATCTGGGAGAAACCTATTTGTTTATCTTTTTACTGCCTGCTCCCCTACTAGAGTAAAAGCTCCAGGAGGGCAAGGCATTGTTCAGTGCACAACTGTATCATCCGTCCCCAGAGTACTTCACGGCCCACCGAAAGTGCTTGATACATATTTGTTGAATGAATGAATGAATGAAGCTAATGAGTACCTCCTGTGTTGGATCATTTCATGTATGTGATGTCGTTTAATATTTAAACTTCATAAGGTATAGATATTTTCATTTATGGCTACGGAATTTGGGTCTCGAGATAAAATAACACTTCACAACTGGTAACTGGTAGAACCAAGATTTTCATTTAGTCCTGACTGACCGAAAACCTATCTTCTAGGCCACTAGGATTCTGATTTTTGAAAGTTTAAAGTAAAAAATATTAAAGGCTTTTGCAAGCAATGAGGGACATGGTCATCAAAGACAGTTGCAGGTGAACATGATGTGTTCAACAGGAGAAGATACTCCTCATTGCCCTCGCCATGGTGAGCAACTCCTAACATGTTAAGTGTTTATTAAATCTATATTCATTTGGGGACAACAGTAGCGCTAATTTATGTGAATTTGCACAAATTTGGGACTTCTCAATTGAGTAACAAAGGGATCCTATGTTAACAGTGAGTCACTGTAAGGAAGGGCACTAATATTTTTTAAAAAGTCATGTCGTGTGCAAGGAATCATGCTTTAAATATGTGATTTCATTTAGTTCTCATAACAGCCACTTTTCTTTCTCTCTTTCTCCCTTCCTTCCTTCCTTCCCTCCTTCTTTCTTTCCTTCCTTCCCTCCTTCTTTCTTTCCTTCCCCCCTTCCTCTTTCTCTTTCTTTATTTCATCAGAATTTATAGATTTAGGTTGGGTAAGTGATACTTAATGGTAGGACCAACATTTGAATCTATAGCTTTCTATCTCCAGAGCCTCTTCTCTTTCTCCTCACCATGCCCCTGAGTGTTGGGCAGGGACTGTGGTCTTAGTTGACTAAGTACAGTCATAGGCACAGAGGGTGCTACATAAATGACCGGTTGGTAGGCCCCTGACAGCCTGGTCCTCAGCCAGTGACCCCCAGGGCTACTTGAGGTTTGGCATCATGCCTGGTATGACTTTATCCTTTAACTGTTCCTTTTGTTGGCCAGCCCCCTGAGGGAGCTCTGTCTTCTCCTTGAAACGCGGTGCTGGAATGAGAGATCTCCACAAGGGTTCTGGAAGCCCATACTCAGTGCTGTGGTTCCTTTTGAGAGCTGGCTCTAAGGTAATGCTCTGAGATCAGTTCTTTCAGCTCCCGACTCAAAGATCCACAAACTCCAGGCTCCCAGGGGTCTTGAGCTGGCAGTTATAATGAAATATTAGCACAGAAGAAAATGCTTTTTTTTTTCTATTTTGGGTTTTTAATCAGGACAGCATGGCAATGGGATGATTTATGTACTTGTATTTTCAAAAAGTTCCTTTTAATGTTGTTCCTTCTCTAGCCATTTCTCTTATCACTTGGGCTCAGCTTGATGATTCTCCAGAATTTGCCTTTCCCCCCTCCCATCTATAAAGTGCTAAACACATGTCCCCAGTCTGACTCCATGAAACTGAGAATCTTTGTAAAAGTCCTTAGAAAAAAGCCTTATAAGACAGAAGAAAGAGAAATTAAGGAGTCGATCCCACTTACAATTGCACCCAAAACCGTAAGATACCTACGAATAAATCTAACCAAAGAGGCAAAAAATCTGTACTCAGAAAACTATAAAATACTCATGAAAGAAATTGAGGAAGACACAAAGAAATGGAAAAACGTTCCATGCTCATGGACTGGAAGAACAAATATTGTGAAGATGTCAATGCTACCTAGAGCAATCTATATATTTAATGCAATCCATATCAAAATACCACCAACTTTTTTCAAAGAAATGGAACAAATAATCCTAAAATTTGTATGGAACCAGAAAAGACCCTGAATAGCCAGAGGAATGTTGAAAAAGAAAAGCAAAGCTGGCGGCATCACAATTCCGGACTTCCAGCTGTATTACAAAGCTGTCATCTTCAAGACAGTATGGTACTGGCACAAAAACAAACACATCGATCAATGGAACAGAATAGAGAGTCCAGAAATGGACCCTCAACTCTATGGTCAACTAATCTTTGACAAAGCAGGAAAAAATGTCCAATGGAGAAAAGACAGTCTCTTCAACAAACATTGTTGGGAAAATTGGACAGCCACATGCAGAAGAATGAAACTGGATCATTTCCTTACACCACACACAAAAATAGACTCAAAATTATTGAAAGACCTAAATGTGAGACAGGAGTCCATCAGAATCCTAAAGGAGAACACAGGCAGCAACCTCTTCGACCTCAGCCGCAGCAACTTTTTCCTAGAAACATCACCAAAGGCAAGGGAAGCAAGGGCAAAAATGAACTATTGGGACTTCATCAAGACAAAAAGCTTTTGCACAGCAAAGGAAACAGTCAACAAAACCAAAAGACAACCCACAGAATGGGAGAAGATATTTGCAAATGACATATGAGATAAAGGGCTAGTATCCAAAATCTATAAAGAACTTATCAAACTCAACACCCAAAGAACAAAGAATCCAATCAAGAAATGGGCAGAAGACATGAACAGACATTTTTCAAAGAAGACATCCAAATGGCCTACAGACACATGAAAAAGTGCTCAACATCACTTGGCATCAGGGAAATCCAAATCAAAACCTCAATGAGATATCACCTCACACCAGTCAGAATGGCTAAAATTAACAAGTCAGGAAACAACAGATGTTGGCGGGGATGTGGAGAAAGGGGAACCCTCCTGTACTGTTGGTGGGAATGCAAGCTGATGCAACCACTCTGGAAAACAGTATGGAGGTTCCTCAAAAAGTTGAAAATAGAGCTACCCTATGACCCAGCAATTGCACTACTGGGTATTTACCCCAAAGATACAAATGTAGTCATCTGAAGAGGTACGTACACCCCAATGTTTATAGCCGCAATATCCACAATAGTCAAACTGTGGAAAGAGCCAAGATGTCCATCAACAGATAAATGGATAAAGAAGATGTAGTATATATATCAATGGAATATTATGCAGCCATAAAAAAAAAACAAAATGAAATCTTGCCATTTGCAACGACGCGGATGGAACTGGAGGGTATTATGCTAAGCGAAATAAGTCAATCAGAGAAAGACATGTATCATATGATCTCACTGATATGAGCAATTCTTAATATCAAACTGAGGGTTGCTGGAGTGGTGGGGGGTGGGAGGGATGGGGTGGCTGGGTGATAGACATTGGGGAGGGTATGTGCTATGACTTGTGTAAGACTGATGAATCACAGACCTGTACCTCTGAAACAAATAATACATTATATGTTTAAAAAAAAAAATATTAGGAAGGGAAAAATGAAGGGGGGGAAATCGGAGGGGGAGATGAACCATGAGAGACTATGGACTCTGAGAAACAAACTGAGGGTTCTAGAGGGGAGGGGGTCGGGGGAGGGGTTAGCCTGGTGATGGGTATTAAAGAGGGCATGTACTGAATGGAGCACTGGGTGTTATATGCAAACAATGAATCATGGAACAGTATATCAAAAACTAATGATGTAATGTATGGTGATTAACATAACAATAAAATAAATTTTAAAAAATAAAATTAAATTAAAAAAAGAAAAAAAAGAAAAAAGCCTTATAGATTGTGTTTTGGGGGTGCCTGGGTGGCTCAGTCATTAAGTGTCTGCCTTTGGCTCAGGTCATGATCCCAGAATCCTGGGATCGAGCCTGCATCGGGCTCCCTGCTCGTCGGGGAGCCTGCTTCTCCCTGTCCTGCTCCCCCTGCTTGTGTTCCCTCTCTGACTGTCTCTCCCTCTGTCAAATAAATAAAATCTAAAAAAAAAAAAAAGAAAAAAAGAAAAAGATTGTGTTTTGGACAAAGTCAGCCCCAAAGAGGTACTTGCAGTATTTGGAGATGAAATGGTCATCTGAAATGATAGAAACCCTTAAAAAAGGGAGGAGTTTCCTCCAAAGAGTTCTTTATTCATTGTTTGTTCATTCAAGCAATCATTTGACAAATTCTAATTAAGTACTTACTCCGTGTTAGACATGGTGCTGAGTATGAAGAACCTAGTAGTAAATAAAATAGAATCCCTTTCTTGGGAGCTCATGGTCTCTGATACTGGCCGACTGAGTATTGTGGCCTGCAAAGCATTTCCTGCTAGCCACACCTACCTTGCGAGTCCCTCTTCGACAGCTCTTCCCTCCTGGCATCACTGTTCTCATCTCATTCCCTATCTAGTGCACAGCCCACATTACAGAGGTGAGAAAACTAAGGTCAAGAAAAATGAGATGACCCACATGTGATCCCCTGAAGAGTTACTGTCAGAATTTGGGCTTGAATGCCGGTCCTCTTCCTCTCCCTCCAGGATTCTTTCCAGTGGACCAGAGGGACATTTGAAATTCATCTCTGATTCTCCCCTTGCCATCTCGCCACTCAAACCCACACAGATCCATTTTCCTTCAACCATTTGAGAACGCTAAAGCCCTCAATACATCATGTTCTCTGCTGACTTTGTGTTTTTACAACCACTACTCCTATACTACTACTTCTACTCCCAGAAACCATAGCTAATCCCTGCTGAGGTCCTGGTCAATGTCAAGCACTACTTTACGTGACTGACTCACTCTTCTGGACAAGGAGATAGGTTCTTTTGTTATTTCCATTTTGCGATATAGAAAACTGAGGCTCAGAGAGATTAAGTAACTAGCTCAAGAGGCTGGGGCCGAAATTCAGCTTAACACAGCTTCAGAGCCTATGTTTCTCCTAGGGGCTCTATAAAGGTCTGTTGAATGACTGAACAGAAGACTGATCAAATGAAATTGGGTTCCTCTGTTGCTGTTTCTGAAATGTTATTTTAATCAGAAGTCATAGGGAAATTATCATCCACTAGAGATAGAAATAGAAGTTTCCTAAATTATATTGGCCAAGAGTCTCTATTTCAATCTATTCAACACTTACCTCTGCACCCATCATGCATAAGCATTAACTATGTGAGATAAAAGATTAAGTATTTTATTAAATTTATTCATAATTCAGCAACATGAGTGCATGAGGGTGAGCATATGCCTGTGCCCACATTCTGATGTTCCCTGAGACATTCATGCTCCTCTTAAAGAGAGTAGTGGGAGATGTTTACCTGAAGGAACTTGGCCTGTGCTCCAACATGCCTGGGGAGAGGGAGTTGCTGACACTGCCAAGCAAGGAGTTCCATGCACTCTACAGTGTGCTTAGCTCAATTCTTTAAAGGGTCTCCAACATTTCTGAAGCACAGTATAAGAAGAAACATCATCCCTGGCATTATGGGGCCATTGATGAATGAAGTGTGCCTATGGAAGGACAAATACCTTCACATGTTCCCCATTTCCAAATCCTCTAGAAGCATACCTAAGAACTTCTCATTAACTCTACTTCACAATTATTGGATCTACTAACTTGGAATTTCCCCCAGCAGACCCAGAGTCTGTCTTACACTGCTAGAACATTTTGCTCCCACAGCGGTTGGAAGAGACCCACTGATGTAGTCAGAGGAGTTGCTCAGCATCTTAACAGCAAGACCAAAAGGAGCAAAAAAAAAAATGGAAGTCATGGTTAGTAAGTGATTGACCTCATTCTGTAAGAATTCCTTCTGGAAAGGGAACTGCAGTGTTGTGACTGCTGGTAAATCATCTGTAAGAATGTTTACCATGGAATTCTAGCAAAAGAAATGGCTCAAGAAACTTCTGGGTACACAAACGGAGTCTGCTCAGAGGCCCCAAAGGGGACCTGGAAAACTTTAGCCTTGTGATGGAGGTTGTCTACTCTAGTGCTGGGGTGAGCTGAAGCTGTAGTAGTGCTTGAGATACCCAACCTGCTAGGATGGTGTTTATTAAAAATAAATAAATAAATAAAAATCGTCTGATTCTTAAATCAGCTCCACTTAAAAGACTAGTTGTGGGATCTATGAAGAAATACAAAGCCAGCTACAGTCTACTGAGTGTAAACTAGGAATTACTATTTCAATTTTATAGAGGTTTAGACTGATTTTTAAAATTTCCTAAATTCACCAAGTTTGTAAGTTTCAGAGTCAGAGTTCAAACTCAAGTGTATTTGACTCCAAACTGTGCATGATTGCCTTTCCTGAGGGCAGGGTTAGGCATTCTACATATTTTTTTAACTTGAGTGCAATATTCACTGTCCTAGGTATGTAGAATCCTGGAACATCAAGATTAGAAGCACTTTTAGACATCCCATGGTCTAATCTTCTCACGGTAAAGATAGTAATGGGCCCAGAGGGGAAAGGGTATCATCCCTACTCATCCTCACATAAAGGTCACAGCCAGAATAGAGGCTGCCTGACTCTCAGTTCAAAATGCTCTCTTTTAAAATGGATGAAAGACGTAAATGTGAGACAGGAGTCTGTCAAAATCCTAGAGGAGAACACAGGCAGCAACCTCTTCAACCTCAGCCACAGCAACTTCTTCCTAGAAACATCACCAAAGGCAAGGGAAGCAAGGGCAAAAATGAACTATTGGGACTTCATCAAGACAAAAAGCTTTTGCACAGCAAAGGAAACAGTCAACAAAACCAAAAGACAACCCACAGAATGGGAGAAGATATTTGCAAATGACATATGAGATAAAGGGCTAGTATCCAAAATCTATAAAGAACTTATCAAATTCAACACCCAAAGAACAAAGAATCCAATCAAGAAATGGGCAGAAGACATGAACAGACATTTTTCAAAGAAGACATCCAAATGGCCTACAGACACATGAAAAAGTGCTCAACATCACTTGGCATCAGGGAAATCCAAATCAAAACCTCAATGAGATATCACCTCACACCAGTCAGAATGGCTAAAATTAACAAGTCAGAAAACGACAGATGTTGGCGAGGATGCAGAGAAAGGGGAACCCTCCTACACTGTTGGTGGGAATGCAAGCTGGTGCAGCCACTCTGGAAAACAGTATGGAGGTTCCTCAAAAAGTTGAAAATAGAGCTACCATATGATCCAGCAATTGCACTACTGGGTATTTACCCCAAAGATACAAATGTAGTGATCCGAAGGGGTACATGCACCCCAATGTTTATAGCCGCAATATCCACAATATCCAAACTATGGAAAGAGCCAAGATGTCCATCAACAGATGAATGGATAAAGAAGATGTAGTATATATATATATATATATATATATATATATATATATACAATGGAATACTATGCAGCCATAAAACAAACGAAATCTTGCCATTTGCAACGACGTGGATGGAACTAGAGGATATTATGCTAAGCGAAATAAGTCAATCAGAGAAAGACATGTATCATATGATCTCACTGATATGAGCAATTTTTAACCTCAGGAAACAAACAGAGTTGCTGGAGTGGTGGGAGGTGGGAGGGCTGGGGTGGCTGGGTGATGGACATTGGAGAGGGTATGTGCTATGGTGAGTGCTGTGACTTGTGTAGACTGATGAATCACAGACCTGTACCTCTGAAACAAATAATACATTATATGTTAAAAAAAAAAAAGAAGAAGATAGTAGGAAGGGAAAAATGAAGGGGGCGAAACTGGAAGGGGAGACGAACCATGAGTGACTGTGGACTCTGAGAAACAAACTGAGGGTTTTAGAGGGGAGGGGGGTGGGGAGGATGGGTTAGCCTGGTGATGGGTATTAAAGAGGGTACGTATTGAATGGAGCACTGGGTGTTATACGCAAACAATGAATCATGGAACACTACATCAAAAAAAAAAAAAAATACTATCCAAAAAAAATGCTCTCTTCTGATCAGGCACATCAATCTGAATGGGCACTTATTATGTAAGTGCTGGTTGATTTTTAAAAAATGTAATTCATGAAAGCACAATCTCTCCTTCTTCTAGGCAAGTCCTTGCTAAATCCCAAGAGTCCACCTTCTGTCCCACATTTCTTTTTCTGGGTGGTTATCAGCACTTAATGTCTAAAATCTTTCCCCTTTAGTCCAGCGAACAGCAACACTGTTGTACACACTGGGGAGGCAAATAAAAATCAGCTGTGAGCTTCAGGAACTTACCAACAAGCAGGAGAGCCAGACATGAGAACATTTCATTTTAATACATTACATCATCATCTTGGGGTTATAGAAGCAGAGATGAGGGGCACCTTCCCCAGTCTGGGAAAATAGAGGGGTCTTCTTGGAGGATTAATGAATTAAATTGATTAACGATTTCACCCATTCACCAAATATTTTTTGGTACCTCTTCTGTGTCAGGTCCTCTTCCAGATATTAGGGGATACAGCACTAAGAAAGTCAAAATATTTTTCTGTCTAATGGGAGAGATGAGACATACAAATAAACAAAATATTCAAAGTAGCAGTAATGAAGAAAAATATAACAAGGCAAAGGTCTAGAGAATGATACAGGGTTGGGGGATTTATTTTATTTATTTATTTATTATTATTATTTTTTATTTTTTTAAAGATCTTATTTATTTATTAGAGAGAGAGAGCGCATGAGAGGGGGGAGGGTCAGAGGGAGAAGCAGACTCCCTCCTGAGCAGGGAGCCCGATGTGGGACTCGATCCTGGGACTCCAGGATCATGACCTGAGCCGAAGGCAGTCGCTTAACCAACTGAGCCACCCAGGCGCCCTGGGGGATTTATCTTAAAAAGAGTGGCCAGGGAAGGCCTCTTCAAGAGATGTCTTTTGATCAGAGAACTAATGGAGAAGAACTTCAGTTACCTTTGACAACTGCTTCTCAAGCAGAGGGGAAAAACAGGACAGATGTCTTGTGTCAGAACCAATTTGGTGTATTTGGGTAATAGCAAAAGCCAGTATGGGTAGAGTGGAGTTGGTGAGGGTTACTGTCAGAGGAGATGGGGATAGAGATGTAGGAAAGGACCAGATCACAGACTGTGTAGGTCACAGGTAAGTGGATGGCGGTCAAATGGAAAAGGGCTTTCCAATCTTTTCCTTCCTGGTAGGCATCACTGACAATGCCATGATATCAACACAGAGAAAGGTAAAGCTAATAGCAAATGAATTCTTCTGGTGCCCATCCTATGATTATGACTAATACATTCCTGCCATAGGTCAGATTCCATCAAAACATCTCTCTGGAAAATGTAGAGCTCAGAACCCCTGGCCCCAGCATCCCCACCCACCCCACCATGCATCCTACATTTATCATCTCTCTCTCTCTCTCTCTCTGGTTCTTTGTCATGTTGCTAACATCCCTTAAAGGAGATGGTGCAACTCTAAGTAAATATTTAGACTGAATAGAAAATGTGCCAAAGATGCAAAGAATCTGTCCAGAGGGAGAAGAGACTTCTCTTTGTTTTCTTCAGGCTTGTAATTTAACTCATGGATACATGTCTTTGAATAATACATAACTATCAATTAACCTAAAAGTTTTACATAGAAACCTTAGCCTCTTTGTTCTTCTGCTGTGCCCTGCATGACATTTTCTTCTCATCCTGGGATATACATTCCTCTTTATTTTTTCTTGTATCTTTCTCTTTCTTCTCTATTCCCCTATTTCTGATCACATACTGTGCATCAGGCTCTGTTAAACGTATCCCTGCAAAGTCTATACCCACTACCTCTTCTCATCTCATAGTCACTTGTCAGTTCATTTTAATCAGCCTCCTTCCACCCCCCTTCCCTGAGTCTGCTCCCACTGAGGTCAATCCAGTCTTCGTATTACCAAGCCCAGTGCTCCTCTTTCTGGTTCTTATTTTACTAGACCTCTTCATTGATTGGATCCAGTTAATTGGTCCTTCCTGAAACGTACATCTCCTTTTGGTATCTGTTTGCACCACTCTTCTGCTTGAACAATGCTGGCCATTCTTTCTCTTAAATTTTCGACTTCCCATGGAGTGTGTTTTTGGCACTCTTCTCTCTCTAGCTCCATCCTCATTTGCCACCATGTTGTCATCCATGCCTGGGCTTTGGCTCTAATAGCTTCCACACCTCTATGCTCTGCCCAGACTTAACAGCTGCCTCCTATCTGTGGGCCTGGAATGCTAAGCGTTAGCCAAACCACACTCTCATCTGATTAAGAGATTTCAAAGTGACCCTGATGTACCTCCTTATTTTTATTCCAGGCCTGGAACCTTCTCTCTCCAGCTAACTTGGTAAGTGACCTTGAGTAAATGCCCTCCCCTCCCTGGGCTTCAGATACTCCCAAGTGTAAAGTGAGTGAATTAAACCATTCCAAATTTCCTTCCAGCTTTAGATGGAGATGATACATGGCCATAAAAAAACAAAAACAAAAAACAAAAAAAACCAAATGACTATTGTGGTTTTAAAAGGCCCAATGAACAACATCCCATCCCTCTCCCCAAATTCAGAAACAAGTGCAAAATTGAAATTAGAGTCATATTTATACAAGAGAAACCCGATGTCAGCCTCATTAGATAAAAGTAGACCCATCTACTGGTTCTTCTTTACCTGTTTCCAAATCCTCCTGGTAGCTATTTCCTTAAGAAGGCAGAGAAACCATGCTCTCCTAGTAATTGCATGATGGAAATTATTCCTTTTGAATGTTTGATGATGACACATTTTGATTTAATTTAGCTTTTTCAACCTTGAGAGAAATTTCAAAGCTGGGGGAATGTTTATACTCCCTCCAGCTGCCTATTTAGCATCAAGAGCTCTTCTCTAGACCTGGGGGTGAGAGAACTCTTATCTTCTCCTTTAATCAAATCAATTTAGGCTGAAAAGAAGGCCAACTTGACAGCTTGTATTTTGCTAGCATCTACCTCTCTAAGCATCTATAATTTTTTCTTGCTTTACTGAATGAGATGAGTTGCTTGATTTTAAGGGCTCTCAATCAACAAGCACCAAATGAAGTTACACATTTGAAGTCACACAAAAATAGAAAGCACTCAAGGCTGAACAAAGTTAACAGTATGCAGATCTTCCAGTTGTCTACAGATATTATCTGTGATTTTTACAGATGAAGAAGAGGGTCAGAAGGCAGATGTGACATGCCCAAAGTCACCCAACTAAAATAGTAGCCAAGGTGGTACTATAAATCCTGATCTTGTAATTTTTAGTACAATGAATTTTGCCTGCACACAGCATACCAGATTATAATAAGCCCTTGATGTTTCTTTAATAAAGATTGCAACCTTTAGTTTAATTTTTAAAAGATTTTTATTTATTTACTTGAGAGAGACAGACAGAGAGAGAGAGACAGAGAGAGAGCAAGTACGAGCAGGGGGAGGGGCGGAGGGAGAAGCCAACTCCCCGCCGAGGGGGGGCAGCCCAATGAGCGGCTCGATCCCCGGACTCCGGGATCATGACCTGAGCCGAAGGCAGATGCTTAACCAACTGAGTCACCCAGGTGCCCCAAAGATTGCAACCTTTTAAATCAATAACACAAGCGTAAGGTCCAGGGCAATATCTAATTCAACATTGCTGTAATCTCAAAGACAAGAATTATACAAATTCTCCTCCTGGTCTCTTTATTATGCTATTCCATTGTAGGCTAACACATTGAAAATTACTTAACTTTAATTGGAAGAGTAATATAATTATTCTTAGGAATTACGCCAGTCTTCTAATGAATTGTCAATTCTTATAGTTAATATAATAAAGCACAATTATAATAGAATTGTTTTTTTCTTTATTTTTGTCAGTAAATCAGTAAGTACTACATCATGAATAGGTCTCACTAAAAACTCAGTAGTTAGTATTGGGGGGCACTCATCCCTCACTGCATGTGGGGAAGTATCCACTAGAGCTCCTGGGGACTCTCCTCCCCCCTGACTCCCAGTGTGGGGGGAAGCTAGTTGATCATACTGTTGAGTTTGGGAGAGGTTACTGAGCACACTTAGCTTAGCTCAGTGTTCTCAATATGGTCCCAGGACCAGCAGCATCAATATCATTAGAAAACATACTAAAAATACAAATTCTCAGCTCCACTCCACCCCCACCCCTGAACCAGAAACTCTGGGAGTGGGCCCAACCATCTGTCTATTAACAAACCCACTGCCCACTGAATGGCTGTGATGCCCATTCAAGTTTCCTCGAACTTGACCTCAAGTTAGCTGAATTCACCTTTCTCTCTTTGGCTCTGCCTGCCTGCAAAGGAGCTATATTCTGGTCTGCTTTCTGCCATTTGGTTAAAAAAAAAACGAGTCTGTCCAGTGGGGTGGGGGAAGGACATGAAGTTAAGCAGAGTTGCCCATGACTGAGGGTTCCCGTATGCTAATTTCATGTGCAGTGTTAGGAAGCTGATGACTCCACACACCTACACCATGTTCTCCAACCAAACTTTTATCTAATAAAGTTGGCATTTGGATTCTCTTGTTTAAATATGACTCTAATTTCAATTATGCAGTGGGTGCTGAGTTTGGAGAGAGGGATGGAGTATTATTTATTGGGCTTCTTAAAACTGCAACAAGAGCCAGATATTTATTGGTTTCTTTATGGCCACATATCATGTCCATATAAAGCTGTAAGATTTGGAACGATCCAACTCACTTCCTTTACAGTTGGGGTAACTGAAAGCCCAGAGAGGGGAAGGCATTTACTCAAGGTCATTTAGCAAGTTAGCTGGAGGGAGAAGTCTCCCAGCCCTGGGATCAGACCCACACATCTAGCCAACCCAACCATGATGCGCCTTACCCATTTCCAAGTTGGAGCAGAGAAAATGAATACTTGGAGCCATTCATCTTACCACATTGAAGATTTCCTAATTTACATTTCAGTCTGGAAATCATGGATGCCTCTGTATCTACCTCATTTTCATGGTCCCCTGGTGAATATGGCCTCTATCAGTGTCGCATCCTTGTACTCCTGCCCCAGCTTCCTGCATCCAACTGCTTTGACAGGAATTGAAAATGCACTGCAGCTGTTCAGCATCTTTGTGGGGGGAACCAAATTCTTAATCCCAAACTGAGCTCATCCCAGGGAAGGCACATTGTGTAATGAGGAAGTTCTCTCAACTACAACACTGAGCTCACCCCCTTTTCCTTTTAGTCATTTTTGTTTCTGGTCTGCCGTCTAATTATTTCTCCAAATTGGGTTACTTGATCCCCTGCCAGAGACATTTCCTATGAGTTAACAATCTGGCTTTCAGAATTGTCTTCTTACTGATCTAATTTTTATTGATACTATGTTTTCTTCTTCCCTGATTGCTTTTCTTGGTTGTCTGTTTGCATGCATTTTTCATGTTCAGAAGGTTCACAGCAGCCGCCAGCTTTGAGGCTGGAGACCAACCAATTTACCTCTACCTTTATAGTTTAATAATGTCAGCTAGAATTTATTGAGCAATTACTATGCACCAGACAATGTGTGAAGCATTTTGCATGTGTTGGCTGAACTGATCCTCTTACTGCAACCTAAGAGGTAGGTACTGTTATAATCCCCACTTTTTAGATAAGCAGCTGAGGCACAGTGAGGTTAACTTCTCCAAGGTCATAGCTATTGAGTGGTGGAGTCAACATTGAAGTCCTGGTTATCTGAGTCCATAGAGTTCCCATTAGCCCTGGGTTATACCATCACCTCTGTGCATAAGGATCTGGAAGATGTCTTTATACTCCTACCCCCTTCTGGATGTGCCACTCCTTTCTTTGTTCTATATCTACTGTGGTAGGGTTTGAGCCCAGGTCCTCTCCAAGACCATTTTACACAATGAGATGTGTGTTTAGTTTCTGGGATGACTCAGTTGGGGGAGGGTTTGCTGGGGTAGAAGGCAGTGTAGTCTACAGCCTTTGCAGAAGCCACACAGAGGGCACATTTAGTCCCAGGCCTGCACCAAGAGGAAGAACTGGAGAGAGATGATTCTTGGGGAAATATTCAGGAATTTGCCAGTAGTGTACAACAACTAAGACCCATCCTCACAGACATCTCTGGAGACTGAATATAACCAGCAACCTGGAGTATGTGATAGATGCAGAAGATCTTGCTGCTGACCTGGTGTCCCAGGTTGGCCCCAGGATACAGCCAAACCCCTTGCAGTTTACAGAAGAGATACTTAAGTTCTGTTGGGGGAAAGCTTACAATGTGCAATCCGGAGAGAATGGATTCACTGGTGACACCTAGCAGACATCAAAGATCTGAGCAGAACTTGTCACTAAGAAGAAGTATAGGCATAATGCAAATAGCTCTTTATAGAAAATTCATGTGGCAAAAGGATCCACTTAGAAATGAACTTGTTTCAGTGATCCAGGCAGAATGAATGTAGGGTTTGTGCTTTGATATAGAAACTCGACTTCAGGAGGGATATAGTGACTGAGCTGAGTCTTGAAGGGTCAGTAGGAGTTAGACAAGGAAGGCAAGTGGCAAAGGTTGATGTTTCAAAAATAAACAACTTACTTCCTTTACCAATTAGGATGTAGTTGGTTGACAGTGACCAAAAAAACCTAACAATGGGAAAAACAACTCTGTGTTTACTTTTCTCACCCATCAGATGTCTCACCCTAATGATGTTGGGACTGGGGTCTGCACTTTTTCCTCCATAACAACAACATGTTGGCAGTAACAGTTCCCAGCATGTCATCCACCTTTAAATCAGGAAGAAAGGAGATGGGTGACATTATCTACACTCAATCCTTTTATCAGAAAAGCAAGAGTTTCCTAGAATACCCAGCAAATTTCCACTTACATTTTATTATCTAGAACCAAATTACGTGGCCACTTTTATTCGCTTTTCCAGCTTCTATAGAGGAGATGAGTAAGGGAGAATGTCACCAGGAATGTGTGTAGCTTAGTCAACCAACAGTGTGTTCCATATATCATCCCTGCTCTCCTGGGAGCTTTATAAAGCACCACTAATAGAAGTGTAGAGCACAGTGTTATACCCAAAGAAGGGATAACATAAAGTATGAATTTCAGGAATAAATACATTCAGTTCATTTCAACAGGCATTCAGTAAGTGAGGCCCATATGCTAGGAACTGTGTAGGTACAGATCAAGCAACATAGAACCTGAGGGCTGGTGGATAGATATCCCACATAACCACATCCCAATTTGCTATAGTACATGTTAAGGTATAGTACACATGGGGGGCAGGTGTTGTTTCAGAAAACCTGAAGAGGAAGCGCATGGCCCACTTTATTGGGTTGGAGAAGGAGAGCAAAAAGGGAGTCGGAGAAAGTCAGGGTAGCTTAGGTTATGCTCAGGTAACAAATGACCCCTAAGTCTCACCGTGCAACCACAGAGTTTATTTCTCTCTCAGGCTATGTGGCCTTTGGCTGAGCTGTGGTTTGCTCCATTTTAACCTCAGCCTGGGACCCAAGCCGGGTGAGCAGTTTCTATCTGGAGCATTAACATAGAGAACAGAGAACCCAGTCGCCACACCTGGGCTCTTACAAGCTTCTTCCTAGAAGTGACACATGTCACTTCCGTTCATGCTTCCTTGGCCAAACACAAGTCACATGACTCTGCCAAAATTTATAGGGGGAGAGTGAACAGTCCTCCATGCAAGAGGCAGAGGATGGGTGAAGAGTGCTACTGTGTGCCACAGCGGGCTGGGGCAGTATCTAACTGTGCTCCCTGTGCCTTCGGGTCTACCTCCCCAAACCTCTCTTCCTAGTGGCTAGTCATCGATCTTGCTTTGTGTGGGAGAGCTGTGGTCTGAGCTGAGCTGAGGGGTCAGAGATGAGCTGGAGGAGCCAAGAGGCTGACTTCATCTCCACCTGGTCCAGAAAGGGAGACTGAGAGAAGAGGCCTATATCCAGAATCAGAAGATCCTGGCACGATGTGGCTTTTGGGAGGTAGAAAAGTGAATTTTGTCATCTGTGTCTTTCCTAATGCTGGGATGGGAGCTCTCCCAGGACACAGAAGCTCATGGCCCAGACCCTTGAGGAATTCTTGTTGGCAGCCAGCACTAGCTCAGCAGGTGCCAGTTGTGAGATGGACTCCATGACATGTGTGGGGCGTGGTGTCTGAAGAAGCCAGGGAAAGTGATCCCAGGACAGTGACAATGACCAGCCCCTGACTTGTTGTCAGTAGGAATAAACATGCACGAATATGGATTTAGCACACAAAAAGCCAGATTTAGACTCACTTTGACCTGAATATTTGGAGCTTTGAGGGGAGGGGCCATCTTTGATTTTTTGCCTAGGTGTTTCCAGCTCTCTTGCTTTCCTCCTGTCTCCCAGCTGTATTTGTGTACCTTACATTCAAATCCTCCTCTAAAACTGCATCTGAAAAATAAGTTTTAGGATTAATTGTCATTAGGATACTCACAAACTCAGATTCCTGTCTACAGGCCCCAAGAATTATGCCCTTGGACTCTAGCATGGAGGTAGGTAGAATAACTGGCTAAGACCACATGGAATTTAGTCTTGCTCCTGGGTCTGGAATTTTCTTGAACCCTAAGGTACTCATTTACTTCTCTGAGCCTCAGTTTTCCCATTGGTAAAATGGATATGCTAATCATAGCTCTCCTGCTTGCCTCAAAGAACCATTTGGGGAATCTAGTAAGAGACTTTATTTATTGAATATCTACTGAATAGCTGATTTATCTGGGTGTAAGTTAAGTGAGAAGATATTGTCACTTATAATATTTATGCAAGTGTGAGGAATTTTTGTTGCTATAGTTATTATATTTGAGAAAATTAAAGTTTGGTCCACAAAGGTATATGATTATGGAAGATACATCATTGACTCTGGCATTAGAGTTTCCGGTTAGGGAAGGTAGAAAAGTGAATTTTCACTTTTTTCAGAATACTCTGAAACATCTCCAACTGTCCAGTTGTCGTCTTGGGTTGCCAACATTCCTCCCTTGGATTATGGCAGGTGCTTTTTATCTTGTGTCTCTGACCCCAGTCTCAACTGTTCCAATCCATTCTATGTACAGCAGACAAGTGTAAAGGCATTTCACCTCTGCTGAAAATCTTCATGGCTTTCTGCTCTTCCAAAAAGTCCCTGTTTTCACACTGTCCTTCCACATTCTTTAAAAGCTGGCCTCTGTCAGTCTGTCCAGCTCATCTCTTGACCCATCTCTTCCAGCCTCAACAATGCTGTCCATTCCCACACATAAGCCCACAATCTCTATTACAGTCCCTCTGAGATGCATGAACCCTTGAAGAGGTCCCAGCACCTTGAATCTTGGCATACTTCTGTCTAGAAAACCTTTGTTCCTGTAACTTCTGACTTAGGTTCGACTCATGTGTTTTCTAGATCTCTGCTCGAAAGTCACATCACTTCTTCTGGGGAGCCTTGCATGACATACGTGTTTTTCTTCTTCCTTCATAGCCCGCATCGCAACTGGCTTCTAATAATTGTATTTGCTATTATGCATCATCTGTTTCCTTTTCAGACTGACGCTAAACCTTGGGCTCTTTGAGGATAGGGACAGAGTCTCACTTTTTATTCTCTCTCTCTCACTTTTTTCTTTCCTTAGATAATGCATGGGTTCCTACTTTGGGCCAGGCACTGTATTCTGAAGATTCTCACATCTTTAGGCAAGCAAGCAGTAAATATGAATGATGGCATGAAGCAACCAATGAATCAAAGGTTCAGTTCAAACAGGCTCTGCCCTGCCTCCCATCTAAGACTATTTGGAATGGAATCAGGAATGTCTACATCTTTTCTAACTGTTGCTTTGTGCTGTATAGTTATTCTTTTTCTGATACAGAGACATCTTAGTGGAAACAGACTGCCACATTTTTCTAGGATATATCATCTAACTGGTGAATCACTCAGGCCCTTCATCTAGCTTATTATATGGCTTTATTTTTGTCTTCTTGTTAGCTTGCTCTCCTGGGTAGTGGAAAAAGCATGAGCTAGAGTTGGAGGGGGGGCTATGGTGCTCCTACTTACAAGATGTGTCCTTTGGGCAAATAATTTATCCTCATTGAGTGTCATTGTCCTTATCTATAAAGGAATGATAACATGTAGTCTTGTGAGGAATAAGTTGGAAGATGTGTAGTAAGTACCCTGACAGAGTCTATGGTAAAGAATTAATTTTCTAAACATGAGGCTGCCTGTGTCTTTCACTCAACACCTACCCTGACAGAGTAAGACTATAAAGATAGTGGAGGGTGACTGTAAATCACAGTAAATGGATATTATCTGCTGAGAAGGTAGAGAGTTGGAACCACTGAGTAAAGAAAAATTTCCTATTACTCTTAGAATTGTTGGGCAAATTATTAAGGATTGTTTTCATATATAAAATTGATATATTTCATTTTCTGTGGGAGTGCTGTGATCACTAACTGAAAGAATGAATGCCAAGTTCTCTACCAAGGCACTATCACATAGGGAAGTCTCAGTAAATTTTAGTGATGATGCTATTGTATTATCCATCTTCATCCCATGAATTTGGACAGCTAAGCTGCACTTAATTCTAGGATTCTTTAACTCTGACAGCTGGTCTAGACTGGCATGACTCCTGGGGGCAGTTGACAGGAGTCCAGATACCCTCATGGGCATGACCTGTAAATTAGGTACTTTGACAGAATGTAGTGAGACAAGAACCAGACCACGCATCACTTTATTCTCAAGCCAACATCAGGGCCCAAAAGTGTTTTCTGTCACCTCTGAACATTCCTGGGATGGGCTTTCTGTGCTGGGTGCTCGGATTTTGTTGCTCTCCCTCTCTCGTGGGTCTTAAAGGAAAAGCTAAGTCGCTGGCAACAAAAAAATAGTGGTGCTGGGCATTGTTGAGGCTTTCCATGTATTCCAATTACACATCATTTCTGGTTATAAAAAGGAGTGGAGGTGTTGGGTCTTATTGTCTAACCATGGTGAGAAGGTCATTTTACCAGAACACATTTCTCAACATGGCACAGTGGCCAGTGATCTGTGGTGTGACCTTGTGGAAGTCATATAACTTGGCATGATCTTGATGTTCCCCACTGAGGGGAGAGATGGACACCATATGTGAGCCAGCTCAAGGTCATGATTAGTGCTCAGGCTCTAATGTGGAATCAGGCTTAGAGTGCAGTGCCACACAGACCAGCGTGTGATGCTGGGCACATTACTTGACCTTCCTGAGTCTCAGTTTTCCCTCCTATTAAATAGGCATGAAAATTGGTCCAGCAGTATAGAGCCAATGTGAGAATTAAATGAGATCATGTATGTACAGTGCTTTAGCCAACTACCTGGTACATACTAAAGGATCGACCCACTTTTGCTAGTTATTATTAAGAATACTTACTGAGAATCTACTATGCTCAGTATTGTCTGAGTATGTTATCACATTCAATCCTCACAACAGCACTGCAAGGGGATATTATCCCAATGTCGAATATGAGAAAAATAAGACTTAGAGAGGTCAAGTAACTCACTCAAAGTCACATGGGGGTGAGTGGCAGAGCTGGAATGTAAACTGAAGCCTCTTCAATGCCCAAGTTTATCGATGATATTCCTACTACAAGACACTGGCCAGATGACACTTTAATTTCCTTGACAAACATGGAGGGTAATGATTAATTGAATGGAATGAATTAATTTCAGATCATCAAATATTTATAGAGCACCTAGTGTGGGCCACGTGTTTTTAGAGAAAGAAAAGGCGATGGCTTGATCCTTGGCCATGGTTTGTTATTTATTTGAGGATGTAAGACAGGAAGATTGATGAGAGTGGTGAGTACTACATAAGGCTCTGGACCCCAGGTGTTCCTGGGATCACAGACAGTGTCTTAGTTAGTTCAGGCTGCTGTGACAAAAATACCATAGACTGGGTGGCTTGAACAGTAAACTTTTATTTCTTGCAGCTCTGGAGTCTGCGAAGTCCAATATGGAAGAGCCAGCAGATTCTGTATCTGGTGAGAGCTCACTTCTTGGTTCATAGATGGCTGCCTTCTCTCTGTGTCCTCCCATGGTGGAAGCGGCAGAAGAACCCTTTGGGGTCTCTTTTATAAGGGCACTAATCCTGCTCATGAGCGCTCCACCCTGATGACCTAATCACCCTCAAAGTCCCCACCTCCTGATACCATCACATTGGAGGTGAGGATTTCAAACTATGAATCCCTCAAAGGTGGACATAAACATTCAGTTCATAACAGGCCATGATTTATTAATCATGTGTTCAAAATAGCTTCCAAGACTGGTTGAGGAGCCTGTTGGAGATGCTGGGAGAGTCAGGAATGCTGCTGTGTGTGGAGGCATGGTCACCCAATCCTTGGTGATATGGAGCCACTGTAAAAACCCCAGGAACCAGCTCAGGTGCTCCTTCTCTGGGAGGTCTTCCCTGATGCCTGGGCCCATGTTTCCTGCACCCCTCTTTTCCACATGTACTGCTTCGTCCCTGGCACTTCACTAGACTGTTGCTTCACTAGCTGTGGGCTCCGTAAGCGCAGTTGCTGGAGAAACACTTTCTTCTTTGCTACACTCTCTCCATAGCACACTGCCTGGCACAGAGCAAATGCTAAAGTCTTATTCCCACAGACTGTAGGGAGGAATGAGCATCTGCTTTGCTGGCTGGATTCCCCTGATCCAGGCTGGCGATTTTTAGGAAGACATTTGCCAGTCATCCTTCTGGTAGAGGGATGACCAAGCGCTGGATCTCTGAAGAAAGAGGCATTGAACAAGTCTTGAGCTCTCTCTACAGCTCTGTAAGTAGTGACCCCACAGCCACGGGTCTTGGGAGCATTGCCCCCACCTTGACATGCTTCCTAGATGATGCCTCCCTGGGTAGCCAGACAGCTCCTTGCCTCAGGAAGTTCCCTGCTTCTCCTCATCCTGCAATATCTCTGGGGCTATCAGAGATATAGACTTCAGTGTGGTAGAACTAGGAGGTAGAAATATAAGCCAAAGTTAACACCCATCTTCATTTTTCAGAATATGCTGTTTGCTCTTGCTCGCAGACTCTTTCTCCTTCTCCTCCCCCACTTTGATAACTCCAACTGCCCTTTTGAGCTCAGTGTAAATCTTCCTTTGGGAAGCCTTGGTACCTTTGAATGTCCCCTCTTTGGGCCTCTCACATGATAGACTTACTCATGTTACAGATTAATTGTTCAATTATCTTTCTTTCTACAATGTCAGCCACCTTTAGCTTTAATTAATTTACCAGATGAGGTTATCACTTAAGAGGACTCTGGAGACATGAGAGAAACCTTTCATAGGACTGACAGTTCTTGAAGAAGAACAATAGGAAGTAGAAGGAAAATGTGCCCAGTGGGGGTCTCTGCGCCTGATAGCACTGAGCAGCTTTATGCATAAGACCCCGGAGGAGAGGCTAGAGAGAAGGAATGCAACAGTGGAAAACTTTACTCACTTAAAAACTTGTCCATGAGCCAGTCCTGAAATCAAATGTGATCTCATCAAAGCTTTTCCCCCTTGATCACAGCCATATATTCTTGTGTGTGCGTGTGTGCCTGTGTTTGCTTTTAGACTACAAAGTGCTGTCATACAGTATTTCAGCAGCATTGTGTATTAAGTGCAAGAGTTCCTCTCATTTATAAATGGTGAGTCCAGGGTTTGAGGAGCAACTTGCTGGGTCCTATAGCATCCACACGTGCTCCAAGCCTTCTGACTCCCAGGGCAGCTGCCCTAGTCCCTTTCCAAGCCTCCAGTCTGAAAGGTCTTCCAATACTGAACAGAAAAATATATGACTTCACCCCTTTCCTCAAAGAATTCAATGTGTCTTACTGTCTTAAATCTTACATTGAAGATTGGCAATGGTATTCCAGAGTAGGACCATCTAGTATTCTTTACCATGGAAGAAGATGGCAAAAACCTACCCTGCGAAAGTGTAATTAAAAGACTAAGGGAAGGGAAAATACAAATATGCAAACCTCATGTATCCACAGAATGGGTAGATTTGAGCCTCGCTGGGGGCTCTGGCTCTCCCAGCATCCAAAGAAAAAAGGGAGACAGGTTTAGCTATTTGTTCTTAGGAAGGTAATAGTTCCTGAGCCAAAGAAATCATTTGCAAGCATTTAGATGTCAGAGAAGTCTTTTCAAGGGGTTTTAGCATTTATTCAACACTTATTTACTAGTTACCATGTACCAGGCACTATGCTAAGATATGGGTACGGGGTGGGGGTGGGGGACAAATAATTGTCCTTGTCCCTGTGAAGCTTAGTCCAGGGGGGGGGGGGGGAGACATTCAAAACCATGTTCTTTATATATCATGATAGGGGCAGTAACAAAATAGGATAAGGTGATGGGAAACAATATGGGGTGATTTGGTTTATTTTGAGAGTTCTAGCTGGTCTCTTAATAAAGTGTTGTTTTAGCTGAGAAGGGAAGGATGACTTGGTTCTAACAATACAGAGCTTGTGGAGGAATGGCTTCATGCTCTTCAGCAGAACTGCAGGTTCTGAGGCGGAGAAGAGCCTAATGCATCCCAGAAGCTTAAGGAAGGGCAGTGTGGCCTTGCAAGCCACAGAGGGCAAGGGGGGAAGATCCTGAGATGAGCCCTGAGAGCAGGAGAGGCCAGACCCCCAGAGTCCTGTTGACCTTGGTAGGGCCTGGTGTTTATCTTGAGGGAGCCATTGAAACTATGAAAGGATTTTAAGGGAGAAAGTTGAGTGACTGATTGGATTTGCATTTAAGACAATCCCTCTGTGGCAAAGACAAGCGGGTGGGGCAGGAGTGAAATGCCAGAGACTAGGAGGTTATGGAGCCATCCTGGCCAGAAATGAGGGTGGTCTGGAAATACAACGAGAAATGGTTAGACTCCAAACACATTCTAGAGATTGGAACCTGACAAGCTGGATGCAGCCATCTTACATGAGAGAAGGTGATTACTGCCCAGAGAGAAATCCTGGACAATGTCCCTCAACCTCTCATTCCCAGAAGTCAGGACCTATGAAAGAAGGGTGGGGCAGAAATCCAACCTTCGTTTAAGTGATTAACAATGCCCTTCCTGCCTCAACTTGCTGGCCACCGGGAGACATTTAGAGAGAATATCCACCTCAAAACCCAAATGTGCCTACCACACAGCCATTGCTGCTCACATCTGGGAGTTTTCAGCAAGTTATTGAAAATAAGCTATTTTCGGTTCTTTTGTAGCTCTTTTTGTCACAAGTGGGGGTTTGGTCCCACAGTTGCAGTGGTGAGAAGCAGGCCTGACAGCTCCTGGCACAGCAAAGCCCAAACACTGCCCACAGAGTTTTTCCTTGAGTAAATGTGTCTCCCTCCGAGGGCAGATGCTGGCTCTCCTCCGTGACTCACTTCTGAGGGCCTCAGTCTCATCGTGAGTTCGAAGAAAGGAAGAGGCCTGGCACCAGGCCCAAAGCTGGTGACATCATGGCTTCTTGCCTGCCTTTTAGTAGTTGCCCCAGTGGGCACATCTGTGCCCGGATTTGTTGGCTTGTGTCAAAAGACAATGAAGTTTTGTTGCCTGTATCGGAAACGATGACTTCATGGTTCTTGTAAGGCGGAATAAGTTAGGATGGAGGAGGTGGGGGATTAATGGAGTTAAAGGGGGCACATTACAGAGTCTGAGTTTTGTCTTGGATAGAATCTGGAAAGCTTCCTATCTGGGAAACTGTAAAGTCCAAAGAATTAACTGTGTTGGCAATAAGGACCCAAATTTCCGCCCATTTAGCTAATTTTATAAGAAATTATGAGTCTCCAAGTCATTGAGGTGACGTGGGTAGACTTATTCTCCTTTCCTGTGCTGAAAGCATGATATAGAACAGTGGCTTTTAACATTTTTTGACAGTGATCCATAGCAAGAAGCCAATATAATTCTGTGACTCTGAACATACAGGTATCCTAGAAACAAGTTTCATGAAAAATACCACTACAATGTGTAACACACAAGGATAGCTTCTATTACATTACTGTTGTTAAATCACTTTATTTGTAAAAATCTGCTTGTGGCCCAATACATTGGTTTCATGGTACCTTAATCATGTTGTGACTTGCAGTTGGAAAACACACATGTAGACGGAAGACCCCATGATGGGGTATTGGAGGTCTAGGCTCAAGACCTAGCTCCCCACATAAGTGCTGTGAGGGTTTTCTGAGCCTTGGTGTATCGGTCCGTGTGGTCCACATTTTGCTTCAGTAATAAGCAATAAGCCACACAGGGGCTTAAAACGACAAGATGATTTACTCATCAATACCTGGGGCTCTACTCAGTGCAGTGACCCAGAGACCTAGGTTGGTAGGACCTCCATGTTAACCCACTTCCCCATTTGTCGTGAAAGAAATATTAACTTCCAACCATGACCATTTCTTGTTGTATGGACCTGGGACAGTCAGAGCAGCAGGGCTGACTTCACGGGTATGTGGCCTATGTAGTCACACGGGGCCCAGGGCACAGAGCACTTAGCTCATTGCTCTGTAGTCACTGTGTTTAAATTCTTAATGATTTTTGAAGAAGCCCTACATTTTCATTTTTCAGTAGGCCCCACAAATTATTAGCCGGTCTGTATACAATTGCTTTGAGTTCTCATTTCCTGATCTGTAAAATGGGTTAATAGTGCAAAACTCACAGGCCTCTTAATAGGACTAAAAGAAGGAAGGCAAAGGGGCCATGTATGTTAAATAGAACTGTTGTTTTTAACTTGCTGACCTCATCTTGTCGTACCACTATAGAAAACCTCTACCTCACCAAACTAGTCACCTCACCTTGAAATTCAGTACTTCCTTATATTGCTCTCCTCCTCCCTTCAGTTTATCTGTTTATTATTCAAGACTCTGGTGGCTCCTTGGGGCCATTGTCCATGGCTGCCCAAGCTCCTCTCAGCACCCCTACACCATTAATTATGGATCCTTCTGACCACCCCCGTTCCCAGCGTGGGACCCCTTAGTTCCTGCCCAGAACATTTAACAGCCTCCTAATTAGTTGTCTCATCTCCAGTTGGCCCTTCCATGTCACCCTCCACAATGCTAGAGTCATCTGCCCATTATTCTAAAATGCCTTTTCTATCATGCCATTTCCATATTCAGAAAACTTCAGTGGCTCCTGTCATCTTAGGACAACAGGTCTTCGTCTTGCATTCAGGATCTGTCTCTGAGGCCTCCTTCTAGTCTGATTTCCTCTGCTCCCCTCGTGAATGCTGTCTCCCTGTTCCACACACTGTCTCTGGAATAGAGCTTCTTCTCCTATCTTTGGTTCTTTGAACATTCTCTTTCTTCTACCAAAGTGACCTGCCCCCAGTCCTCTCACTGGGAAGAATTCAACCCACATTTCCCTGCTTAGCGGAAATCCAGCTTCCTCAATTTCTTGCAGGCCCAAGATGAAAAGATTCTGTCCTTCCTCTGAATTCCTACCTTGTTTCTTGGAATATGACATAAATCCTGATGTGTTGGGTAATTCACTTAATTTCTTGGTTGCTGTGTCAGCTGGGTCTGTGTTCCAGGGAATAGGGACAATAACAAGATATGCCTATTGTGTCAGCCACACTTTATGGGAGGCCCCTGAAGGGAAGGCCTCCTGCAGAGTTTGCCTAGGGCTTTTCCTGATCCCCTCAGCTGGTCTGAATCATCCCTCCTCCTCTGGGCCCTCATGGCACTTTGCACATTCCTCTGACATTGCACTTACCACTTCCCATTCGAGTTACTTCTTTTTTTTGATATTTTTTCATTATTTATTTATTTCTTTATTTTTGAGAGAGAGAATGGAGCAGGGTGAGGGGCAAAGGGAAAGGGAGAGAGAGCATCTTAAGCAGGACCCACTCCTAGCACAAAGCCTGATGCAGGGCTTGATCTCAAGACCCTCAGATCATGATCTGAGCTGAAATCAAGAGTTGGACCCTTAAGCAATTGAGCCACCCAGGTGCCCCTCCATTCCAGTTATTTCTTGACATAACTAGCTCCCCCACAAGGCATGTCTTATTCATTACTGCAGCTCTGATGCCTCTCACCAGGCTTGGTGCCCAGTCAACACTCAGTGAATAAATGGATGGATAGAATGAAAGCTAGAAAACCAGGTAGAAAGGGAAGTTGCTGGATACTGTGGATGTGTGTGGTGGAGGAGCCTACATGTATCTCTAAGTGTAAGATCAGTTAGGCTAAGATAGCAATTGATTCCAAAATATTCTTGGCTCCAAACAAAAATTTATTTATCATTCACACTTGTCCATTGTGGGATGACTGCAATTCTACTCTAATTCTTTCTTCATTTGGGGACCAAGGCTGAAGGAGAAGCTCAGTCCGAGATATGACGTTCCATGGCAGAAAGAAAGGAAAGATGGTGGAGGTATGCAATGGCTCTCAAAGCATCTGGGGAGAAATGACTTGTGCCATTTCAACTCACATCTTGCTGACCAAAGCAAGTATCATGGACACAGGAAAGATAATAGTCTCAGAGGGATGGGCCCGGTAGAGAGGGGTGGTGGGTATTTTGACAAAAACATAATCTGTTGCAGTGGGAGTAATACTCTACAGTGGGAGGGAATTCTATCGGCATAATGTTTATGGACTCTGAACCCACACTCATTCTGATTGGGGGGGCAGTGGGGCTGGTCCACTTGGTGACTTTGGATCCAGGAACCGAGTGTGCAGAGCTTTGCATCTGCCTCATCTTTTCTCATTGGGCATTAGCTGCCTATAGGGACTGTTTCTATCTTTTCCTTTCAGGGATGGACGGGGAGACTCACGGGTGCAGACTGCCTACAGCTGTCTAGTCATTGGTAGAAGTCACATTCTCCAACTGTAGAGGTACAAGTAACAAAAGGGATGTTCTGACTTCCCTTTGCCTTATTCCTCTTATTTCTCAACTGGTTTCAAGCTCAGATGAAGAAGAGGGCATTTTGAGGCCCCTCTCATAACCCAATACCAGAGTTTGCAGAAATACCGGGTTCTGATAATGATGTGTTTATCCTTGCTGGCAGGAAGAGAGGCTTCAGTGTTGCTTCTGCGTTTCACTTAAAGAACTTCTCCAGGTACAGAATACTGGTATTCTCAAAACAGTATCTAACATCCTGCTTCCTATTCCAGAATCATCTTTTGCAGAAGGTGCTATATTCATCCTGGGTCAGCCTAGTTCCTTTACAATCAGAAATTAGAGCATGGTAGGAAATGGACATGGGGGGACTGGAAAAACCCTGAAACTGACTATTCACACATATCTGGGCAGTTCACGTGACACCCAGAGGGTCCTCATGAGGCGCGGATGTGCTCAAAAGCAGAACATGTCTATCTTTATGGAATAGGGTGTTTTGCAGAGGCTGGACCTGGGATTCATATGTTTCTAGCATAGTGATAGCGCTCCCTACCAAGCATTTATTTGGATGATTTGTTATACATGGATGGTACTTCAGTTTTTAACCAGAAGAAAGAGGGAGACATTTTGATTTGGGCAGGAGAGGGGCAAGAAAGAAGGCGCAAAGGTGAGAGAGGAGATGTACTGATTCAGGAGGTATCTCGGGAGGGATATCTAAAGCAGGAGGAATCATGTTTGTGAAAAACTATATGATTCTGTAAGAAGCAGTGCGACTTTGGGAATAGGCACCAAATCTGGCAATTTGCTGCAAGGATTTTTCTCCTTGTTAGTTCCAGAGTTCAGTGACAGTATTGGCAAGGCTCATGGAGCAAAACGGTGGTCAGAGGAGAACCAGAGAGATGCGGGGCTCTCACTGAGAGCACCTGCATCCATGGCACTCGAAAACTGTCCTCCAAAAACCGTTTGCTCATGGAGTATGTCAAAGAGAGACTGGGCTGACTCTTTCCGGAGAATGTTTCAAGGAACAAGAGAAAACAAAAAAATAAAAATAAAAATAAAGGCTATGTTATGGGGAATTGATGGTGGTGTTGGGGACTAGTTAGGAATTGTCACATTTGCCCATTGATGGACTTGCGACCTCGTATGTATTCTCAGGATGCAGGTCCTGAGATATTGGGTTATACCTACTCATCCTGTGGTGCAGGTCTGCCCTGAATGTTGGGGTGAATGTTTTGTTTGAGATACACCCTAATGTATTAGTTTCCTGTTGCTGATTAACAAATTAGCACAAATTTGGCTTAAAAAGTTATCATTTCATAGTTTGGGAGGGCAGAGTTCCAAAATCAGTCTCACGGGGCTACAAAGTGTCAGCAGGCTGAGTTTCTTCTGAAGGCCCTGGAGAAAAGTCCATTTCCCTGTATTTTCTAGATCCTGGCAATCACCTACATTCCTTGGCACATGGCCTTTCATTCATCATCAAAGCCAGTGATGTAGCACCATTCATTCTCTTTCCCCTAACTCTGACACTCCTGCCCCATTTCATAAGGACGCGTGTGAAATTATCTCCATCCCAACATCCTTAGCTTAACCACATATACAAACTCCTTTTTGCCATGTGTTCAGCCTACTCTACCCTCCAAATAGTTTTCATTGGCTTTGGTTAAGCCTTACCAAGAGGAGACAAATTCAACCTTTATTAAGCACCTTTTCTCTGCTAGAAACATTTCATACTTGATTTTGAGGAAGCCCCACTGTGACTCTACAAGGGAGGCATTTGTGATGTCCATTCTATAAATGACGGAGCTCAGGACCACACAAGTGAATGACTCATTCCTTTTGTGAGAGATGGAAATAGGGTTGAGTGCAAATCAGTATGGCTTAAAAACTCACTCATCCCTTCAACTTCAGTCCTCCATCTCCAGAGCTGTTCTTTCTTCATGTTTGAAATGACTGAATGAGCAAGGTCATGACGTTTCATGCCGTACTCCCTTGGTGGCTACAGCAGAGCACTTGAGGGGCCTTTCAGTACTTCTTGATAGAGAGCCACCTTCTCTGTCCTTTGAGTAGGGGAGACCCCTGATTCCTTCTGTCTTTCTTCTGGGACTCTGCCTAGGATACCCTGGCTTTGTGGAAGAAACACACCCAAATGGCCTGGATGAGTCATAGACTCTGCCCAGAGGTACAATGTGATGAGGAGGAAAGGCTTTTGCTGCCCCAGCCTGTGAGATGGTTTCCATTACAGTATTTCTGCCTAGAGCAGCAATTCTGTCCTTTGATCCTCCTCCCCATGACTACAGAGCCTTCAGGCCAGGGGACCGAGGGGCTTGCTTCAGCATTACCACTGACTGATGCTTTGACTAAGCCACTCCCATCTCTGAGTCTTGGGTCCTATTTGGACTAAGTCTTGGCCTTTTCTTCTCTTACAGTTTAGAGCATCACTGCTTGGCCTAGGGATACCATTCTCAGCAGAACAGCCAACATCAGAAAGACTCTGGATACCATACATTTGCAGATAACTTTGCTATGTGCTGCACTCTTTTCTCAACAGGAAAGACAGGAGAGTGGCTAAGAGCCTGGACCCTACATTAGAAGTCCAGCTCTGCCTCTACTGGCTGGATTTTCTTGGGCAAACCTCACTTTCTCCATCTATAAAATGGGGATAATGATCATCATAATGCCCTCTTCCTGGCATTGTTGTGAGGACTGCACAGCAGTTAGAACAGTGCTGGCAATGCTCAGTCTCTGCACGTGCTCATCTCCTACTTCCCTCTCCATTCTTCTTGAAGCTCCAGTAGAGAAAGGAGCTTTGGCTCTAGAAGCAGAACCACTTGGCTTTTCTACTGGGCTCTGCCACCCATTAGCTGGATGACTATAGGCAGCTCAATCCAACTCTCTGATCCTCAGGATTTTTCATCTGTAAAATGAGGATAACAGTGAGAGCAACTTCTTAGTGGGGAGATGAGGATTAATAAATAGGCTAGTGCCTGGCATATGGAAAGTGTTTACTCCCTTTGGATGCTATCCTCTTGTTGTGTGATGGACTTCTTTTGCATTTCTAGGATGCTTTGAATTTAATCCTATTTTCTAAGGTGTCAGGAAACATTTAATATTTTGGACAAAGTTAAGCTTTTATACTGAGCTCACACACTTGTAAATATGTGTACTCAACTATGTCCTGATGCAGAACAAGTGGCATGGATTTTTCTAGCACCCTCCACCCCCTAACTCATAGCCACAATGTCTGCAAATAATTAATGCAAAGAAGAGGTTTGCAGTTGGCCACCCAAATGCATCTTAAACATTTAATTTAAAAAACTAAAAGGAGGAACCCAGCAAGCTGTTATAATCTTCAAAGGATCTATTAAGGACTGAGACATATGGTATTATAAGATATATTCAAGACTTCTGGCACTGGCCTATGAAAAATTATGGAGTGGCTGCTTCTGTGTGCATATCAGGAAAAGGCTGCAGAGGTGCTCTGTGTGTGTCCTGGTTTCTGACCTGGACTGACCTTGAGAGCAGAATCAGATAGCAGTAGATTTAGCTCAACTCTTGACTCTTCCAGATGCAAAAAAATTCGGAAGGTTTAGGGTAGTGGGACTATATTGCACAGAGAGCTGCCAAGAGCAGGGGATAGATCAGATTTGCTTTGGATTTAGGTCCTTTCTACCAGGAACAGAGGCAATGATAACTTACGGCAACTAACATTTATCGAACAGTTGTAATTTACTGGATGGCTTTATATTACATTTATTTGACATCTTTTAATAAACCTTAAAGGAGGTACTATGATTATTTCCATTTTACAGGTGAGGAAATTGACACTCAGAAAGTTCATATAACTTGCTAAGAGTCATAGAGCTCATAAACGCAAATCCAGAAAGTGAACACGGGTCTATGGGATGAATGCTGGACTATTTCTGTGAAACTGTCAAAGGGAGCATAACATCTAATAGGAATGCTTCAGCCACTGATCCGCTTAAAGGCTGAAGAGCGGATCAAATGCTTTCTTGGGCATCTAAGATTTGATAGTCAAAGACTCCCTCTTTCTGAATTGAAGACATTTTGCCTCGACATGGGTCCTTCCATTCTGCTGCTCTACACCCCTAGTCTATCGATTCTATGACTAATGCCTCCCCTTGAAAGCAGGGCATTGATCATATCCACTCAGAAGTTACTTGTCTCCTTACTGAAGTCAATTTCCTCTTCTACCAAATTCTTACAAAACTCATAAGTACACACAAGACCCGAGATATATTTTTAAATTGATAACAATATTTACTGAGTTTTTATTTCCCTGATTTTGAGGGAAGGAGGAACAGAAATATTCCTTACTGATCCTATACATTGAGTATTGCTACCAGTGTGATCTCAGGCCCAAAGTTTGGGGATGGGGTTTTCTGCCCTTGGTCTTCTTAGTTTGTGATGTTTCCCTAAGATGTGGCACCCTCCCCTACCCTGCCATCACCCACCATCCATCATGGTCCAAATTACCACTGTGCTTCGCCTAAAATATTGAATGACCTAAGTGTTCCCCCGCCTAGAGCCTTGCCCTCTCTAATTCATTTCATTTATAAAAAGGTTTTTGTATTGTAAAATAATACAAGCATAGGGAAAAGTATCAAGTAGTGTAATGAATAACTGCATCGCTTAATGTTAGCAACTTTTAAAATGACATATAGGCATCCTTAAAAGGAATATGTAGGGTTGTTTTACATGCATTGAAACTTGACATAAATTGTATCACACTACATGTATCCTTTTATAAGTTGCCTTTTTTCAATGCAACACTATGTTCTGAGAATTAGCCGTGTTGTTACATGTAGATAAAGTTTATTCATTTTGAACTGCTCTATGGAGTGCTCGTATTTGTTATATTTTAACTTACATTTATTAGTGAGAATAATTTTGTTTTTATGTACTTTTTATAGGCTGCTGGGATTTTCTCTCTCATGACTTGCCTGTTCATGCCTTTACTATTTTTTTCTTTAATTTTTAGTATTTATTTTATTGATTTGTAGAAATTTTTACGCTGTGTAGTCTGCATATTAATATTTTGTCAGTCAAAAACTAACAAAACTTGCAAATAACTTCTCCAAGTCCATGGCATATTGTTTACATTTTTTGTGGTATCTTTATCATGCAAAAGAGTTTTAGGTTTACTGCAAATTTATCAAACTTTTTACTTTTTAAGATGTGAGCTTTTGAGTCTGGCTCAATAAATCCTTGATTCTGAGTATTTTTTAATCATTATCTTATAAAAGTTTTACTTCTTACATTGTGATCTACAATCCACCTGAAATTTATTTTGCTCTAGTGTTCTAATTTTGTTTTGTTCCCAGACGGAAAGCCAATTGTCCTTGTACCATTTATTGAATATTGAATAATCTATCCTTTCAGCATTTATTTATAATGCCAAGTTTCCATGAGTCTGTTTCAAGGAGCCTGATTCTATTATACTGAATGTTTGTTCCCTCTTATATTAGTAACATATTGTCTTGAATATTATACTGTTAGAATAAGTCTTGATATCTGGTTTTGGTACTCTTAATTATTTTTCTTCAAAAATTTTTTATTTCTCTATTCTTTCATATGAGGAGTATAAGCTCTGACTTGAGATTTTCACTGAAGTTGGAATGACTATATAGATTTTGATGGGAGAACAGAGACTTCTTCAATACTGAATCTTCTCTTCTATAAATATTTATTTAGGCTTTCTTTTATATCCCTTAAAAATTCCTTACAATTTCTTCCTAAAAGTTTATTTACATTTTTGTTAGAATTATTTATGAGTCCTAAAACTTGTCTTGCTATTATGAAAGTATCCTTAATTTCCACTACATTTTTTAAATTTAATTTTATTACGTTATGTTAGTCACCATACAATACATCATTAGTTTTTGATGTAGTGATCCATACTTCATTGTTTTCATATAACACCCGGTGCTCTATGCAGTACGTGTCCTCCTTAATACCCATCACCGGGCTAACCCATCCTTCCAGCCCCCTCCCCTCTAAAACCCTCAGTTTGTTTCTCAGAGTCCATAGTTTCTCATGGTTCATCTCTCCCTCTGATTTCCCCCCCTTCATTTTTCCCTTCCTTCTCCTAATGTCCTCCATGCTACTCCTTATGTTCCACAAATAAGTGAAACCGTATGATAATTGACTTTCTCTGCTTGACTTATTTCACTTAGCATAATCTCCTCCAGTCCCATACATGTTGATGTAAAAGTTGGGTATTCATCCTTTCTGATGGCTGAGTAATATTCCACTGTATATATGGGCCACATCTTCTTTATCCATTCATCTGTTGAAGGGCATCTCGGCTCTTTCCACAGTTTGGCTATTGAGGACATTGCTGCTATGAACACTGGGGTGCATACGGTCCTTCTTTTCACTACATCTGTGTCTTTGGGGTAAATACCCAGTAGTGCAATTGCTGGGTCATAGGGTAGCTCTATTTTTAATTTTTTGAGGCACCTCCACACTGTTTTCCAAAGTGGCTGTACCAACTTGCATTCCCACCAAGAGTTTAAGAGGGTTCCTCTTTCTCCACAACCTCGCCAACATTTGTTGTTTCTTGCCTTGTCAATTTTTGCCATTCTAACTGGTATAAGGTGGTATCTAAATGTGGTTTTGATTTTGATTTCCCTGATGGCTAATGATGATGAACATTTTTTCATGTGTCTGTTAGCCATTTGTATGTCCTCTTTGGAGAAGTGTCTGTTCATGTCTTCTGTCCATTTTTTGACTTGATTATTTGTTTTTTGGGTGTTCAGTTTGAGAAGTTCTTTATCTGTATACCAGCCCTTTATCTGTAGTGTCATTTGCAAATATCCTCTCCCATTCTGTGGTTGCCTCTTTGTTTTGTTGACTGTTTCCTTTGCTGTGCAGAAGATTTTATCTTGATGAAGTCTCACAAGTTCATTTTTGCTTTTGTTTCACTAGCCTTTGGAGATGTATCTTGAAAGAAGTTGCTGTGGCCAGTGTCAAAGAGGTTACTGCCTATGTTCTCCTCTAGGATTTTGATGGATTCCTGTCTCACACTGAGGTCTTTCATCCATTTTGAGTTTATCTTTGTGTGTGGTGTTAGAGAATGGTTGAGTTTCATTCTTCTGTATATAGCTGTCCAATTTTCCCAGGACCATTTATTAGAAGAGACTGTCTTTTTTCCACTGCATATTTTTTCCTGCTTTGTCGAAGATTATTTGACCATAGAGTTGAAGGTCCATATCTGGGCTCTCTATTCTGTTCCATTGGTCTATATATCTGTTTTTGTGCCCGTACCATGCTGTCTTGGTGATCACTGCTTTGTAATATAGCTTGAAATCGGGCAACGTGATACCCCCAGGTTTGTTTTTCTTTTTCAGCATTTCCTTGGCGATTCAGGGTCTTTTCTGATTCCACACAAATTTTAGGATTGTTTGTTCCAGCACTTTGAAAAATGTCATTGGAATCTTGATCGGGATGGTGTTGAAGGTATAGATTGCTCTGGGGAGCATAGACATTTTAACAATGTTTATTTTTTTTAAGATTAGGAACATGACAAGGATGTCCACTCTTGTTCAACATAGTACTAGAAGTCCTAGCAACAGCAATCAGACAACAAAAAGAAATAAAAGGTATTCAAATTGGCGAAGAAGAAGTCAAACCCTCTCTCTTCGGAGATGACATGATACTTTATGTGGAAAATCCAAAAGACTCCACCCCCAAATTACTAAAACTCATACAGCAATTCAGTAATGTGGCAGGATACAAAATCAATGCACAGAAATCAGTTGCTTTCTTACAAACTAACAATGCAATTGTAGAAAGAGAAATTAGAGAAACGATTCCATTTACAATAGCACCAAAAACCATAAGATACCTCGGAATAAACCTAACCAAAGAGGTAAAGGATCTATACTCTAGGAACTACAGAACACTCATGAAAGAAATTGAAGAAGACATAAAAAGATGGAAAAACACTCCATGCTCCACTACATTTTTTAAATGGATAGAACTGTTTTCTGGGAACACTAGTGGATTTGTGAATTAATCTTGCAACTTGCAGAATTTCTATTTTCTCATAGTTTATCTGTAATTTTCTTGAATTTTCTAATCATATTGTCTACAAGTTAAGGCCATTTTATCTCTGGTTATCTTTTTTTTTTTTTTTTAAATCATGTGTTTGTTTTTCTTATTGCATTGGCCAGGACTCTTGGACAATGTTGAATAGTAGGGGTGACACCAGGCCTCCTTGGCTTCCTCCAGATCTTAAAGGGAATGTTTCTAGTATTTCATCATAGAGAGGCCATGCAGCATATTGGTTAAAAGTGCAACTCTGGGGTCCAGTGGATTTGAAATTAGGCTCTGTCACTTAGAAGTTGTGTGACTTGGGATGTATATATATATTTATATTTCTTCTTTCTCTCTCTGTGTATATAGATAGATATTTAAATAATGCCTATCACAAATTAAATCCTGAATAATTACCAATTAATGATGAAAATAATAATGTTTATTGCATATATATTTTTAAAGATTTTATTTATTTATTTGACAGAGAGAGAGCCAGAGCAGGAACACAAGCAGGGGGAGTGGGAGAGGGAGAAGCAGGCTTCCTGCTGAGCAGGGAGCCCGATGTGGGACTCGATCCCAGGACCCTGGGATCATGACCTGAGCCGAAGCCAGACGCTTAACGACTGAGCCACCCAGGTGCCCTGTTTATTGCATATTTTTGATGAAGCCTTTATATACTTGAGAACATTTCTTTGTATTTCTACTTTTCCTGAAGTTCTCTCATAGTTGAAGGTTGCATTATATCAAATGCTTCTTCTTCACTTAATAAGAGATGATATGCCTTTTGTAATTAATATTAAAAAATTGTGGATTAAATTGATTTTATTCCAACTGAAACATCTTTGTATTCCTGGCCTGACAGTAAACAAATCTGGATGTGATATTTCATTGTTATTGTTACTGTTGTTGTTGGTACGCCATATTTTAAAATATTTTAATTATTTTTTTGCATCCCCATTTATAAGTGAAATTGAGCTATATGTTTTATTCTTGCACTGCCTTTTTATATTTTGAACAAGAGAGGAGTTCTTTGGTCCTTGAAGATTAGTAAAAAGTGACCATGAATTCATTTAGTCATTTTTTTTTGGTATGAAAATACGGACTACCAATTAAACTTATCCAATATCTAATTTTGTGCAGGATTTTGATTTTTACTTGAGTCAGTTTTCATAATTTACAAGATTCCCCGAAAGTTTTTTATTTCTATTACATTTTCAAATTTGTGTATTTGAAAATACACAAAATTGAAAAATCTACAAAAAATAGTATAAATTTTCTCTGAATTTATTATTTAAAAATATTCTTTTCTTTATTTTTATTTATGTCTGCACTTTGTTACTACATTTTTTGTGATCTCTCTCTCTCTCTTTTCTTTTTTTTTTCTAGTTCATTCTTGCTGGGGTTTTATTTATGTTATTTTATGAACCAGAGTTGAGTTTTACTGTTTGATTATCTCCTTTGATTCTTTGTCTTCTTTTTCATTAATATCAAATGTTTCCCTCTTTTCATTCTTCTAATTTTTACTGTTTTTTCTCCTGTACTTTCTTGGGTTGAATGCTTAACATTATTTTCAGTCTTACTTTAAATGTGCTTTAGAGAATAAATTTTCCTCTAAGTACAACTTTTTTGGCAATTCAGAAGTTTTGATATTTAGGAGTATTTTCAAATTTCCCAACATATATTTTAAAAACTATATTCTTAATTGTTGATTTTGTATTTGATTGTAGTTTAGAGGTACTTTGGCATAATCCTTAATTATAATCAGTGACCATAAAAGCTACAAAAAGGAGTTTTATTCTCTAAATGTATCACAAGATATACAATAAGCAGTATATTTAAAAACGTATAATACAAATCTAAAAGCTTTGGTCTTCTCATGTCATATTAGACACATTTACAAAGGCAAAATTCTAAAGTACAAGTGAGAAGAGAGGACCTATGCTTGCCCTTTGGTTTTCTCAATCAGCAGACCCTCCCTCCCCCCACCCAACACAACAGCTGACTTCTTAGCTCCAGAGCAGGCCATCATTTAAACTTCACATGTGTGAACCAGTAGCATTTTTATTTTATTTTTTATTTTTTATTTTTTTAAAGATTTCATTTATTTATTTGAGAGAGAGATAATGAGAGAAAGCACATGAGAGGGGGGAGGGTCAGAGGGAGAAGCAGACTCCCTGCTGAGCAGGGAGCCCGATGCGGGACTTGATCCCGGGACTCCAGGATCATGACCTGAGCCGAAGGCAGTCGCTTAACCAACTGAGCCACCCAGGCGCCCCCAGTAGCATTTTTAAAGAATCACTTTGATTGCAGAATAACATACACACAGAAAAGTACACACATCACAAGTACACAGATCAATGAATTTCCTCAAAGGGAGCCCCCTGTGGAGCCTGCCTCTTTCTTCCCAGATGAAGCAACTAACATTAACAGCAAACCCAAGCCCTCTTCTGTCCTTCCACTCACAGCTCTGCCCAACCCCTGGGATAACTGTATCTTGCCTTCCAACCCTATAGACTAATTGTGCTTGTTTTTGAACTATGAGTTCTTTTTTATCTGTCTTCTTTGGCTCATCATTATGATGTAAAATTCATCAATGTTGCTGTGTGCAGTTAACTCTGATTGTCAATATAGTATCCATATATATCCAGATAGATAGATGGATGACTAGAGACTGTATATCTCTGTGTCCAGATAGGTAAGTGAATGGACATAGATGGAAAGATTGCTTTTTTGTAAGGAATTGTCTCAGCAGTTGGCTAAGCAAGTCTCAAGTCCCCAGAAATGGAATGTCACAAGTAAGCCAGAACATCAAGCTGTTTAGTCTCTGAGCTGAAGGAGTTCCTAAGATCTCGTTTAAGGGGCTCACCTGATTAGGTTAGGCCCACCCAAAAGAATCTCCCTTATGATTAATTTATAGTTGACCGATGAAAGACTTTAATCACATCAGCAAAATCCCTTCACAACAGATTCTAGACCAGTGTTTGACTACCTGGAGACTCTACTGCGGTCTAGTCATGTTGACAACATCAAAAGTTCATCACTACAGCAAATTTTTTTAATGGTACATGAAATAAAGATGCATCTTAAAATTGATAGTGTCTTGAATCTGATGGAAGACATTATCTTACAATTGAATTTTTACTCTTCTTATTACTCTACCAGTCTGATACAGATATATCCTATATTAAATTTTAAAACTCATTGTAATTATTATTGTTTATTTACAAATTTTCTATTAGATTCCTTTTTTGTTCACTATTCCTGCTGCCACTTACCTACTTCTGGTTCAGAATTTTTTGTTCTTTATTACCTCTTTGAGTATTACAATCCTACTTAATGAAAGTCTTTTATTAGATTAGAAAATTGTCCTTTGTTATTTACCTCCTGGTTATTATTCCATTCTTGATTTTTATACGGTTTGATGTTATTTTTAATTTTTATTTGGTTTTGGTTTTACAGTTTGAATGGTGGGCTTTCTTTTCTTAAGATTAGCTCCTTCATGTGTTTAGTAATTTGATCTTGCAGGATTATCTTAGGTAGGAGTTCTATTTTGTTCTGATATATTTCCCTCTTCTCTAGAAGATCTGTGATGTTTTTTCCATCAGATTCTGGGTCTGCTATCCAAAACTGTGTTTTCTGTCAACCATTTGAGATTCCTGCTCCACAGACACAGTGGAGATATTCTGGTCCAGTTACCTGAGGGAGCATACAGCTTGGTTCAACTGGATTCCTGGCTGGAGGGATGGAACCCCATACGCCCCCCTATTTTTACCAGGCACTGGCCACATCGCCAATGATTTTCAGTCCCCTCCTAATAACAGGGGCCCATGATCTGCCTTTTGCTTTTCAGCAGGGAGCCTGACTGAAGTCTTGAGCCTTTCCTCCTGTGAAGGTTTATTCCCTGTTCTTCCCACAGGAGTAGAAATCCTGAATGCCTCTGCCTGCTTTGGACTGAGGGCCCAGAAGGCTGTAGCTTCAGCCGATTCTTACCTCACTTTTATTCTATTTCTCAACAGAGACGTTTATAGTGGGTTTGAGGCCAGCTATGTGTTTCATTTCCTACCTGGCAGGACTAGTGGTATTCCCTAAACTCCAGCTCTGCGTGTCACCTCCCTGGTGATAACATTTCACTGTGTCCCCAGTGAACTTAGACTGAGTGAAAATGCATTACCAGACTTTTTAAGACCTTTATTCACCTGGCCTCTGTCCCCTATTTATATGGAGTTGCTTCTAATTCCCTAAATTGCACCTGAATTGCTCTTGCCACCAGGCTTTGACTCAGTCTCTTTCTCTGTCTGATACACCTTCACTCCTCTGTCCAGTTGGTACTTAATCCTCCTGATCTTTCTCATCTCCCCCTAATGTCCCTTCCTCCCCTGCTCCTCATTCCCTGCATTTCCATTCCCCCCTCCCCCACTTCCCAGATGATAATGCTCATCTCATTTCCTCGCAACCACTTTTTCCTCAATCTCTCTCCTCTACCGAAGGCTCCTGTCTCACCCCTTCAGTCCTTAATCCCTGCACAGAGCACATCATAGATACCTAGTGAATGTGAGAAGGAATAAATGAAAGGAGACGCAGTTCTCCAATTCATTTCATTCCTTCCTTGCTGCCCAGAAGTAGCCCTGACTTGCCCGTGACTTGGAGGAAAGAACCATTCTATCTGCACCACCCCTAGCTGACTGGTCCCCAGGGCTCAGCCTTGAATTCCACGAAGGAAATCAGAGCCTCCTGATGTGATGGACGGGGAGGTGCTAGGATTCCGGTGTGGAAGTGGGAGGGTGGGGGTCCAGAGAGGTGAGTCAGCATGTCCAGTGCTCTGTGACAAAGATACCCCTTCACCACTGCCTCATCATGTTGTGGGGGAGCAGAACACAGGCTCCCCAGGTCTGCCACGACTCGTGGCTCTGTGGTGGCAGTCAGAGTGCACCCCCACCTCTTGAACTCACTAATCCTTGCAGATTCACAAGCGAAAGCTGATCTGAGCTCGGGGGGCCAGGGGAAGCAAAATCACCCCTCCCAGTTCAGTGCATTTGGACATAAGCCCGTGACCTTGGCAGAAGCCAGTTGGTGCTGGGGAATCTGAGTTCTCTGTATCGAACACCAGAGCAGCTGTTGAGCCTGGCTTTCAAGATCATCTCTCACAGGGAGCTTTCAGTGTGCCAAAATCTCCCTCAATCCCTCTCCGCCACCACTTTTTATATGCAATTTAGTTAAAACACTTGCCTTTCATGTGTAGGCCAAGATGGTGACTTCATATAAAGGTCAGGAAATGGGGAAGCAAGAAACTTCCTTGAAAGATTTAAAATAACTTATTTTTAGTAATAATAAATGGTAAATTGAAAGATTTAAGATGAAGAGCCTGGTATTTTGATAGGTTGGAATTTGTGACGTGTAGGAATTGTTGCCAATTGTTCCTGGGACTTGAGTGGTTTTGTCCTTGCATTTTCTTTATCTACTATGTTTTATTTGCTATCCTTCCTTTAGAATGGAGGTATGTGTCAACTTTCAAATCTCCTTTGTCATACTGTGGTAATGGATTGGAATTGAGCTGTATGATTCCTCTTTCTTGAAATATCCCCCATTCAGCTGTGCAATATGAGACCCTCTTCAGGCTAAAGATCCGGTGAGAGGAAGAGAGTCACGTTAGCTGAGTAATCTAGAATATCCTGTGGGTATTTTGAAGCCTATTTGTAAGAGATGAGGAGGACTGCTTTGGGAAGAGTGTCAGCTTAGGTAGGAACATAGCCTGCCACAATCTTTACCCTACTGCTCACCAGCCATGTGGCCTTGGGAAAGTCATTTAATAAATGCAAGCCTACCAACTGTCAAGGTGTTAGTTTAGCTACCTGTAAATGGGAAGCTGGGTTAAGTCAAGAGTAGTCAGTTCAATGGCTTGTAGAGAATAAGAAGGGAATTTAGGAAAACAGAGGAATGGCAGGGACCATGGTTAATAAGGGATCATGTATAGCCAAAACATAACTCTAGCACAGGGTTACTGTGGACAAAAATAGACCAGGCATTGTCAACACTTCTAATTATTTCAAGGGAAACCTCATATCTAGATTTTCATGTGAAATATCCTGATTTCACATCTAATTAACAACTCATTAAAAAAATAAAACAAACTAGCAATGCCCTGTTTAGTCCAAGCAGATGTATTTGTGGCTGAACACAGCCTGTGGATAGTTAGCTTGCAACCTTGGGGTGGGAGTGGGGGGTATATGACCCTTGACCCAAGATTCATTATCTGTCTTCAAAATCAGCTAACATGCCTGGACCCAGCCCCAGAGGGGGTGTCTGGGAGCCCAGTAATTGGCTGCAGCATCAGCTTCCTGTTGGAGGCTGGGGAGAAGTCTTGCCCTGAGAGAGGATTGGATTTCTCCTAAAGTTTGGAAAGCCAAAGGGAGTGTCTGCTTGTGCAATATGGGGGGGAATTATACTGTGCTGAGGACCAGGTCCTCTTGATCTGAACCTTCACTCTGCCAAAAATGCTTGGTTGGCCTTGGTTACATTCTCTCCCTTTTCTGACACACAGTTGTTGCCCTCTCTGTAAAACTGTAACTTTAGGTTGGATCACTATTTCTCAAACTTTAGTCCCTGGTGTATCACAGTGTGGAAGCCAGTCACCTGGGTGATCTTTATCTCCTCTTATCCACCCCTTGTGGGGGCCCTCCCCTACTGAACAGAGTTGATTTATGTGACTAACTAGATATTGCGGAGGTGACAGCGTGTGACTTCTGGGGCCAGCTTCATAAAAGACACGGATGTTTCCACGTTGACCTTTCAGCTCACTTGCTGTGGGGATGAACCAGCAGACATGCCATGAGGATACTCAAGCAGCACTGTGGAGAGACCCACATGCTGAGGAACGGCCAGCACTGACTTGCCAGCCATGTGAGTGAACCACCTGGGAAGCAGATCCTCCGGCCCCAGCTGAGCCTTCGGATGACTGTAGCTCTGCCTGACATCTTGACTGCAACCTCATGACAGACCCTGAGCCAGAACCCCCCCCACCCAAATTCCTAGCCTTCCAAAACTGTGAGAGATAAAAACACTTATTATTGCTTAAGCCATGGAGAAATAATTACCTAATACACAATCATGATCAATGCTATATCTGCCTACCATCAATTCTATTACATATTTTTCCAGCTTTATTGAAGTACAACTGACTAATAAAATTGGTAGAATTTAAAAATGTACATCGTGGTGATCTGATATACGTATACATGGTGAAAGTTTTCACACTACCTACTTTATTAACACCATCCACTCACATACTTATACCTTTGTGTGTGTGTGTGAGAACATTTAAGTTCTACTCTCTTATCAGATTTTAATTATATAATATAATGTTGTCAACTAGGTCACCATGTTTTATATTAGATTCTCAGACTTTATTTATCCTATAGCAGGGAGTTTGTATCCTACTAACTTCTCCCTATTTCTCCCACCCCCTCAGCTTCTGGTAACCACTTCTCTACTCTCTGTTTCTTTGAGTTTAACTTGTTTGTTTGTTTTAGATTCCACATATAAGGGATACCATGCAGTATTTGTCTTTCCCTCTCTGGCTTACTTCATTTAGCATAATGCCCTCAAGGTTTATCTATGTTGTGACAGATGCCTATTACATATTAATGCATTTCTTGAAAAGGTTTATTCTTTTAATTTGCATACATTTATTTTAAAAGGAGAAGTTTTTATGCTTGTAAATGGAAAATAAACATCTCTAGTAAACAAAAAATAACTCAAAATCTAATTTTCTTTCAATCTAACTTCTGTCTAGATAATGTTGCCTGTAGAAAGCTCTAAGCCTCAGGCACCTTGTTTCTTTGTTAATAAAGGAGATGAACAAGAGTTGAAGGGATGTTAAAGGCAAGCTGACACCAAATTAAGCCTGCGTCTTTGAAATAAACCAAAGGATTGAAAGGAAACTGAGCACAGAATAACTTTCTCATAATGAGATTTGATATTAAAATGCACCCCCCCTCATACCGCCAAACATTTTTCAGGTCTGCAAAGGAATGTTGTTGGTGGGGGTTTTTCCCTTCTAGGAAAACTTGATAAGAAGATCCATGCTTTTAGCCAGTTCCAAAACATCCTAAGATAGCACATAATTTCTATTTGTATAAAGTGAGATCACTTATGATAAAGCCCTATACAATAGCCCGCCCCAGTCTTAAAGTGTTGCTACCAATATCCTACCTTTTGGTTATAAAAGATGTACCATTTTAAAAGCCCTGCCCCATCCACTGAGCTCTTGTAGTAACCAAGAGAGTAGGCCTGTCCAAAGATCATCATCCCTAAATTGGCAATTCAGGAGGCTGAAGCCCTGAGAAGGGACAAAGGGCATCCACAACTTCTCAGGAGTTAGTAGGGCTGGGGTCAGAATCTGCGTTTCTTGACTCCTCATGCCTTATGCTGTCTACACAGAATCAATTTCCCGGCCTCTTCACATGTGGGGTTTGCACCCCAGCTGGATCGTTGAGCAACCCTGGCACATCAGGGCCTGAAGAAAGGGTGCCATGGCAGAGTCAGGGATGGTCTGGAGGCCCAGCAAATGGTTGTTAAAGTAAGGATCTCTAAGGGATCTGAGATGCTGAGAAGACAGCAGTGTAGGCTGGAACAGACAAGACTAGAGAAGCAGCCACCTCTGCATCCTGGAGGCTATGGGAACTCGGAGATCCCATCTGCCACGTCACAAAGGAAAGAGCACCCACAAATGTGTATGTGCACACATAAACACACACATATACTCTAATACCCCTGGGATATCAGATGCACCCCAGACAATGCCCCAGCCCCCACGGAGATGCTAAACTGTGGCCTTCAAATGAACACACATCCCTTGGTCTCTAACTCCTTGGGCAACTCCCCAGCCCCCACATCACCACTTGGCTGTATGATGCTTTTCAATTTCTATTAAAAAAAAATACTTCTGAGTCTTCATACGTCTTGGATTTGTCCAGGACTAAAGAGAGAAAAGTATATTTTGATGCACAAGAATGCATAGAGTCTTGTTCTCTACCACGTCAAGTAGAATTTTTGTGAGTACTGGGTGACAAAACAGAGCAGATGGAAAGCAAACATGCTAAAGCAGTTTGATGAAATAGCGTGGCAGCTATTTCTGGATCTAAAAACATGCCTGCTTTCTCTGTTCTTTGTCCCATTTAAACACTGATCACTAGAGCTAGTAATTAATTGCATTTTCCTAAGACATTCTGCAGGTCCTGGGAACACAAATGAAGACTGAAAGGCTCTGATCTTCTCCTTCTCCTGAGACCAAGGCACAGAGAGGACTAAGGCATAGTGCAAGTGATGTCAGTGAGTGAGTCATTAGCAGACAAGGACTAGTTGATTGTATAAAGGAAGTCCCATTTTGCAGAGGAAGCACGTTTTGATTATTTTTCTTCTTTTATTAGTTTTAAATTGCTAATGCATCCCCCTACCACTCCACCTCCCCTCAAGTTTGGAAACCAATGACATTCCAGGGAGGCAGAATTCTGTTGATAAAGGGCTTGTTTCAGGTTTCAGACTTGAACCTATTTTACAATTTGCTTATAAAACTCTGTAAGTTGCCCTAATGGTGAAAGTTTGATGCTGTCAAATGTCAAGGGACATTCAGATGTCTCTGAGCCTTTCCTCTCCTCCTGCCACCCAAAGACACAGGTCTTTCCTGGCAATTGAACAGTCTCCTCACTACTTTCTGGGGTCAGCACACGATCTGTTCAGCCAGTTGTCAGACTCAGTGAGTCAGCAAAGCAAAGTGGCTGGGCCAACACTGTGTCAGCCACCAACCAGAGAGCAGAGGCAGGGCTCTTGCACCAGAAGCCAGGGAGAGGGAGTCATGCAGAACCACGGAGATCCTAAAATGTCATCTCCCAGAACCCAAATCAGAGACAAAGACCCAGGGACATCATTTCATAGGCTGTTTCTGCTTCTGCTATTCTTCTTTCTTATTTGATCTGATCCTTAATCAGTTGAGCCTTAAGAGGGAGGGTATGAGAATGGATCTATTACTTGTAATATTTCTCACCAATTTGAGGTAGAAAAGCTAGCTCAGACCGTAACACTTTGCCTGATACAAACTTATTTCAGCATAAATCAGAGTAAAGAGTCAAGTCATTGAATTCTAGCCACATCCTAAAGTATGGGTCTTACTCAACAACTCAATAACTATACAGTCTATATCAAGAAAAATGGCTTTTGTCAATGGCAGCCAAACTCTAAAACAGCAAAACTTTAGAGAGTACCATTTTTAATGTAATATTTTAAATTTCAAATATGCATAATTATTTGAGCAGAATAGTTAAGTGTTATCAGAGACATTTATGAAGAAATGATAATGATAACAAGAATAATGTATTTATACCAGCTAGCATTTATTAAGCACATACTATGCTATGTCCACCCACAGTGCTGAGAAATTCCCTTGCCATGGATGCTACCTCCTTGGCTCCATCAATTCTAAATGATTTTGTTTTAAATTTCAGGGACTTTTATAAGGTAGTTATGACCATCTTCAAAACCATTGATTAATTCGGCAGATATTTATTGAGTGTCTATTACATTCCAGGCATGGTTCTAAGCCTTTGGGATCCAAAAAATTTGGATAAGACATATATGCCTCTTGTCCTTGTGCTTACTGGGGAGAAAACATTAACCACAAAATGATTCTGTTAGAAATGATACAAAGTGATGAGAAAGAGAATAATGAGGGAATTGAGTTCTTCAAAGAGGATATGGAGGAAGTACTCTTTCTATAAGGTGAGTCTGACAGGTGAAAAAAGGTGTGATGACTGCCCCAGGCCAACCTCTATGGTGGGCAAAATGTTGGCATGTTCCAGAGGCTGAAAGACAACCTGTGTGACTAAGTGATGGTAGAGAGAGTAAGAGGAGGCTGAAAGGTCAGGAGAAACCAGGCTGACCAAGGACATTCAGATCTCCTCTCTGAGCCCTTTCTTTCCTCCTGGCCCCCGGTATGGAGTCCTGTAGGTTCTGGGGGGAATTGAGAGGAAACTGAGGCATGGAGGCATCAAGTCTCTTTTCTAAGGCCACACAGTTTATAAGAGCTAAAGCACAAAAGAGCCAGATGGAGATATGTATGTATGTATCTATCTATCATTATACATATTAATATATATCTCTGTCTCTCTATATATCTCTATTTCTCTATCTACCCATCAGCTACTATGAGTTAGGAATGCTAGGCTCAAGATATGTGGCAATAAACACAACTGTCAAAGTTTCCACTCTCATGGATCTTCCTTCAGTAAGTGAAATAATGCAATCTAAAGCAGAGACAAGGGATGTAGAGTGAAGGGGGGGCTCTTTTAGATAAGGTGCCTTATATAGAGGATACCTCTATAAGCAGAGGTATGAATTAATGAGGAAGCAGCCATCAAGTCTATGTTCTACTTTAAAAAAAAAAGATTTTATTTTTTTATTTGAGAGAGACAGAGAGAGAGAGCATGCGCAAGTGTGCATGGGCAGGGAGGGGCAGCAGACTCCTTGCAGAGCGGGGAAGCCCAATGTGGGACTCTATCCCAGGACCCCGGGATCATGACCTGAGCCAAAGACAGATGCTTAACTCACTGAGCCACCCAGGTGCCCCTATGTTCTACTTTGAGAGAGCTTTGTAATTAGCGTTTTCAAACTAAGGAAAACATGATTGTCTTCATGGGGTAGTTTGAAACACACCACGATTATTGTGCATGTCTACGTGTCTTTGTGTGTGTATCTTTGGTCAAATCCTTTTCCAGATCAGAGACAGCAAGAAAAGGTTGGCCTAGGCTGTGTAAGCAAGAACAATTTGGAGACTTAAGATTAAAATTTTTTTTGCTAGGTTTGGAGAGTCATGGAGACAGTGTTCATGAAGGGAAAAGGACCTAGCTGGATGGAAGTTCACATGTGTTTGAGACATGGAGAAATTCAGCCTTTTGTGCCTGCACACCAGGCATCAGTTATGGACAGACTATTATGGCATTTTGGTAGAATATTCTTTTTTTCTCATTCAGAGCAGACTTCCATAAAAGAGTGACAGATTGATGAGCCCAGCAATAGCCAATAGAGACTCATGGGGAAGACCAAATGTTGGAGTCTGGATAACTGTACTATATTGCCATAAAAGACTGAAGATGAAGCCATACTCCCCTCCCTTTCCATTTCATTCTTTCTCTATCTCTCTATCTCTATCTTTTTTTCTTTTTGCCCAAAGACTTTCTGTTGCTTAAAAAGATTTAATATAGAGTAGAAGGCTGAACACAAGATTATCTGTTGTAATATAAGGTAAGTAGCAAAGGACCATTTTTCATGTTAAATCTTTGGAATGTCTAGATATACATGAGAAGATAAAAGGCACAGTTGTTCTTTTTTACGGCTGACAAGTGGAGTAAGCCATTCAGGATTAAATTTGACAATCTACAGGTCAGTTCCAACCATTTCAAGCTTTTTTATGGCTATGGCCAAGATACTTCAGAGGGTTCTAGATGATTTATTGGGTCTTACGCAGTTATTCAGAAAAGAAAGATGGTGTGCTTTTGACCTATTGTTCTGGAAACTGCTCTCACATCTATCCATGCTTCTGTCCATCCATCCTGAAGCCATTTGTGGAATATTATGAATGACTCGGAGATGAATAAGGCATGATCTCTGTTCCCAAAAAGCTCACAGTGCAGTGACAAACAAATAGGAAATTAAAAAAAAAAAAAAAGTGGAGTAAATGCAGAATGGCAGAAAGGATCACATGCTTTGGCACGGGCAGGGGTGGGGGGGGCGGAAAGAATCTCAAATAGGATTAGGGTGCTTGAGGACAGTTTTTTATAAACATTGATGATTACGTTCATCCTCAAATAAGAATGTGTGGGAGTTGTACAGGCAGAAAAGATAAGAAGTTTTCCAAGAAAAGGGAATTGTGTAAGCCAGTGCCTAGGCACGGGAGGACAGAAGAGCAAGACTTATTCAGGGAACCACAGGAAGTTGGCTGGCACAGCTGGAGTCCAGACTGCATATTTGGTCAATGGTAAGGGTGGGTATAGAGGGGGGAAGAGTGGTCAGTAGGGAGGCTTAGGAGTATTCAAGGCAAGGTTATGAGAGACCAGGGCACAAATGGAGTGAACTTGGATTTGATGCTGATGGCTATGAGACATCATGACCATATTTTAAATCAAAATTATCTGGCCAACATTTTTGGAGTTGCACTGGGTTCTTACAGAATAGTTATTATTGAGTGGTAGTTTGTTTGCAATGATTATCCCTGTAGAGTGGGGCTAGAGTAAATTATCAGATGTTACGGGGTTTGAGGATGCCACTTAATTCTTTGTGTGTTGGTCCTAAAGGTGTGAGTAGTCCTTTTATGGACCCTTCCTAGATCAAATAATCTCAACATGAAATCTTGCAGGTAGCTGGAAAAGGAAAGGGGGAGGGACTTCAAAAACTAAAAGGTCTCCATTACACTTCTACGTCATGTGTAAAATTCTGTCATATATCAGTTACTCTGGAAACATGGCCATGGTCTGGTATTACTTCTCACTCATGAAGGGAATGCTTTTGTTTTGAATCCTCAACAGTGCCTGGCCCAGTGCCTGGACAGAGAAGACGCTCAGTTAATGCTTAAGAAGTTGATTCTGGGGCGCCTGGGTGGCTCAGTCGGTTGAGTGACTGGCTCTTGATTTCGGCTCAGAACATGATCTCAGGGTGGGACTGAGCACTGTCTTGGGCTCCATCCTCAGTGCTAAATGAATAAATGAATCTTATAAAAAAAAGAAATTGATTTGTTAATGACCCAAACCAAGCTGTAAAAAGGCTCATTTGAACATTTAGTGAGTCACATGTGTTAAGGAATACCAGGATTAAGAGCAAAAAGTAGGTCATGACCGCAATATAGCAACAGCTTATCATTTCCTGGGGATCTACTCTTAAGCTAAGGCATGGTGTCAGACTCTCCATACATCACCTGCCTTAATTCTCACCACTTCCTCACTGCTCAGTATTGCAATTCTCAGATGGGAATATTGAGGTTGACTGTGGTGACCCAACATTCTCAAGGTTGCACAGATGAAGAAGAGAAAAGTAGGACGTGAACCCAGGGCTACTTGGTGGTAAAGTTCATGCCTTTTCTCTCCTATTGCTGTTTCCACATATTTCTAGGTGTTTCTTGTGAAAGGGGAAGCACATTTGTTCCCCTGGCTCCAGAGGAGAGAAAGCAGACCACAGTATCTTCCATGGTAGGAAGGAGGAGGCCTTTGGCAGGACTTTACGACCACCTCGGCTCTCAGAGAACAGAACTGACTTTTCTGTAAGGCTGTGGCCCCTATCCCTGAAGATGAGACCTTGATGCGAAAAGTGGACAAGCACCTCTTAGGGAACTTGTAGAATAATTTCTATTCTGGCTGGTAGAATAAAAAATATATATACTTCCATCTCTAAGATCTTGAGATATTCTTTGGACAGTGACAGCAGTTCCTGATCTGGAAAATATTTCACATTAGACAAAATACTTGCACAGAGCATCTTATTTGATCCCAAGTGGCCTCCATTTGGGGATGACGTAGCTGTTGCTCAGAGAAGTAGTATGATTTGCCCAAGGATACAGAGAGTGAGTGGAGGACTTGGAAAAGACCTGGCTCAAATAATTCCAAGACGAGTGCTCCTTCCCCTATGAACACTGTCTACTGCATTGGAGCAAAAATCCGGGTCTGTGGTAAGTATCACACAAAGGGTACACTCCCTTCCTATAATGAGCATGGGCCACACACTGAGGCTATTTCTGCTCATCCCTTTCTATGTGGGTCAATATCCCTGAGGTCTGGACTTCCCTCTGGGAACAAAGCATCCTTTAGGGTCTTCCTTAACCATCCTCATCAGTGTAATATGTTGTTTCCTGTCCAACTGCCCCATTTCTATTGTCAATTTATGCTTCCAGAGATGCCTGAGTGCTGATTCTGACCCCAATTATTCCATGTCTAGGTTATTCTTCCTGACGTGTGAGTATAGGACACAAGTCTAAGTCCCCCACTTAGGCAGCCTAGAGCGGCCAAGCCCTGCTTGGCCAGGAGCACGCTGACTCCTGACTATGGAAAGTTTGTCTGTGTGCTAAGTGTAAGCAGATGTCCCCAGCTGCCAGATCGTGTGGCCATATGAAACCAATCACCCACTCTGCACAAACATGTATCATCAGGTCAAAGTCTGAAGGTGCAACCAACTCATTCTGTTTCCCATAAAACAGTGCGTGAGGAAGGGGTGGGGGGTTTGGGGAAACTGGCCAGAGCAATCCATCTAAGGGCAAAATTTGTGTGGTTTGATGGTATAAGAACAGTGAAATTGGGCCAAAGGAAGTGCTGCTCAAAGTTATGGTGGACACTCAGAATGGTCCCATGACATTATCTGAGCACTTTCAATGCTATACATGTGGGGGAACCAAGGTTTGGGGGTGGAAGTGACTTCCTCAACATCTGATAGCAATCTAGTGGCTCAATTAGGGCTTTAACAAAGGTCAAAATGCCAGCCTAGCATCTGTTCCATTATGTCTGGCTGCCTGTGCCATTAGCTTTCTGGTGGGCTTCCGTACATGCATCTTCATGTCTCTCTTATTTTGAATCCTGGTGGCTTTGGGGGTGACTTCTCTAAGCCATGTAAACTTTCCTAGAGAATAATGACAATTAATGCTAATTTACTGGGGGTTAATATTGGGTCAGGCTAAATAGTCCATGTACTGTATGGTGCATAATAATCCCCAAATACCAAGAAAGGTCTTTTACTCCCTTATTTTAAAGGATAATTAGAAATGGAAAGAAAGCTGCCCACACAGTTTGCAGGTGGTACAGCCCAGGCTCACATCAAGATGGACTCCAATCGGCAAAGTCATAATCAATTGACTAGCAGTGGAAGATGGCTGGGTGATCAACATTCATCCACTGGGAAGGAACTTTTTCAGCATCTATTAGATGCCTGGCAGCAAAATTGTTTTTTTTTTTTTTTTAAAGATTTTATTTATTCGACAGAGAGAGAGATAGCGAGAGCAGGAACACAAGCAAGGGGAGTGGAAGAGGGAGAAGCAGGCTTCCCGCCGAGCAGGGAGCCCGATGTGGGACTCGATCCCAGGACCCTGGGATCATGACCTGAGCCGAAGGCAGACGCTTAACGACTGAGCCACCCAGGCGCCCCAGCATATGTGGTTTTAAAGATGCCCATGACACTAGTCCATCCCTCTACAGAAACAGTCTAGTGCTGGAAACAGTCTAGTGTGGAAACACAAACAAACTTACTTTGTGTAGAAGTGGTGTTAAGGAGATGGCAGATCAGGTACAAGTGGAATAGAGTTGAAGGTGCACACAAATTTGCTCAAAAAGGAAGAGATGGTTTATCAAAGGAAGTGCCACTTCTCTGTCAAAGAGTGATTGACATGCAAATCAGAAGCTGACAATATGTGTCAAGAGATGGGTTGTGAAAACATAGGGAACTACATATTATTAGGTATTATTGCTGGCTTGTTGAAACGTGAGTGGGAAGCTTAAGCTCTGATATCAAATATACAGATCATAAGGACTTTGAATATTTTGCCAAAGGAGGGGCTTTTTTGCCTTGTTTTTATTTTTGTTTTGTTTTGTTTTTTCCTGAGGCCAACTGGGAACCACGGATAGGTTTTAAGCAAAAGAGGAACACAACTGCCATATCATTTAGGATTAGGCTTGACGGCTAATAATGGAAAACTCCAAATTAATACCAGTTTTAAAACAACAGAAGTTTCTTTTTCTTTCTTTTTTTTTTTTTAAGATTTTGTATTTATTTATTCATGAGAGAGAGAGAGAGAGAGAGGCAGAGGGAGAAGCAGGCTCCCAAGGAGCAGGGAGCCCGATGAGGGACTCGATCCCAGGACCCTGAGATCACGACCTGAGCCGAAAGCAGGTGCTTAACCATCTGAGCCACCCAGGCGCCCAGAAGTTTATTTTTCATGTAAAAGTCTGGAGTAATGTAGTCCAGAACTGCTCTAGTGGCTCTTCTCAGGAATTCATGGTCTTTCCAACTATCCCTATATGTGGCTATCAAATTCATATTCCAAACTCATAGTCTAGGCAGCAGGATGGGAGCAGTGATAAATAAGGAAGCGAAGTGTCTTAATCTTTTTGAGCTGCTGTAACAAAATACCATAGACTAGTGACTTATGCATAGCACACACTTATTTTTCACAGTTCTGAGGGCTGAAGTCTAAGATCAGGGTGCCAGCATGGTAGAGCTATGATAAAGGCCCACTTCCAAGCTGTAGACAATTGACTTCTTGCTCTATCCTCACATGGTGGGAGGGTTGGGGAGCACTGTGGGGTCTCTTTTATAGGAGCACTGATCCCATTCATGAGGCTCCACCCTCAGGACCTAATCACCCCCCAAAGGCCCCACCTCCTAATACTTTCACATTGGGCATTAAGATTTCAACATATGAATTCTGTCTGAGCAGACACAAACATTCAGACTACAGCAGAAAGACTTCATCACTCTCTTAAAGAAGAGTCTCAGAAGCTTGCACAAAACACTTGTGATTTTATTCCATTCATCAGGAATTAGCCACATGTCCATATCCAGCTACAAGGAAGATTGGAAAATGTCTTCATATGGACAGCCATGGGCCTACATAAAAATCAGGTTTTGTATTTCTCTACTAGAACTGGAGAATGGATATGTAGGAAGTTAGCAATCTATGCGACAAGTAGATCTGAAATTTAAAGATCACTCCATTGTCCTTGGAGTAGATGGACAAGGATATAGGCATATGGCTGAAGGTACAAGACTAAGGCTGCTGGTATCCATAGGATTGGAAAGATGCTCTCCGTATACCCTTCCAATTACTTAGGCTTTGACCAATTAAGGAAATAGCTGTCTTACCTTTATTTCCCCACTACTGAGTCAGAGGTGGATATATGGCTCTTTCAGCAAATGAGTCACGTTCAAGGTTGGGCAAACCTGCCTGGATATGCAGAATGGACCATAATATGAATGTGGCTTGGACTGCACCCTTCATTGACTTAAAATGCTGCTCATTGTAATTTTGACCTCAAATAGATATATCAGATTTCTTATTCTGATCATTTACAAAGCCAGGATAGGGAAGAGGAATTTTTTCATTCATGTTATTCAGGTTAACAGTTCAACATGTTTTGTCCTATGGATATTCAGAGTTAATTGGTTAAGAGCCTGTGTTTTAGAACCAAAAAACTCCGAATTAAAAATTCAGCTATGGTACTCATCTCGGGCTGATTTCAGTCAGACTTATTAATCACCATGACATATTGCCTTCTTTCTGAGTCTTTGTTAATTTTTAATCTCTTCCCTAAACAGTCTGCCTTCAAGTAAGGTCATAGCAGCTTTGATGAGTGTTATTAAGAGGTGATGGCAGGGGTGCCTGGGTGGCTCAGTCGTTAAGCGTCTGCCTTCGGCTCAGGTCATGATCCCAGGGTCCTGGGATCGAGCCCCGCATCGGGCTCCCTGCTCCGCCGGAAGCCTGCTTCTCCCTCTCCCACTCCCCCTGCTTGGGTTCCCTCTCTCGCTGTGTCTTTCTCTGTCAAATAAATAAAAAAATCTTAAAAAAAAAAAAAAAAAGAGGTGATGGCAGAACAATGGACTTGAAGACACCAGAATATAGCCTGGGGCCCTGACTGCCTCACTTGCCTATCTACCTTCATGCAGTCTCTTTAGAAATTGACTCCTACTCCAGGAAGTATGTCTACTGCCCCACAAAAGAAAAAGCACAACACAGATCAATGTTGGCCCACCCAGTCCTCACCATCCTCAATCCACATGCGCTTTGTTTCTCATGTTTTCTCCTAATGTCCTTGTGTCCCTTTTCTTCCAGAATCCATTTTCTCCATCTTACTCAGTTTGTCCTGGTCCTACATCATGGCTTGATTCTTGGCTTTAGTGCTCCTAGGGATATGAAACACTGGGTTTCCCCACAGAACTACAAGGTTGAGATACAGCATCATGTTTAACAGCAGAGCTGTTGAGATCAGACTGGCCTAAATTTGCTTCTTCCCTCCACAAGTACTAATTCTGGACCTTGAGTAAATCATGTCACTATCCCAAGTCCCTGTTTTCTTATCTGTAGGATGGAGGATAATGACAATCCCTATTGTGTGTGCTACTGTCAGATCAAATAAATTAATATATAAGTATTTGATCTAGTGTTTGGGATACAGTAAGTGCAAAAGCAATATTAGCCACTCATGTTAATTTTGGGATTGGGGGATTAAGCAGTAAGGTTGAGGAGTTGGAGGGTCTATATCATGAAGAGCGATTTTATGATGAAGAAGCTAGATATTGGCCAAAAGGAAGAGAGGCTTCAAATAGGACAGTGTTTTCATATCCTATTGCTACTGTAATGAATTTCAACAAATTTTGTGGCTTAAAACAACACAGATTTACTATCTTGAAGTTCTGGAGGTCAGAAGTCGAAAATGTATAGGCCGGGCTGTATTTCTCCTAGAGACTCAATGGGAGAATCTGTTCCCTTGCTTTTTCTGGTTCCAGAGGCTGCCCATATTCTTTGGCTCATGGCCCCACCTCATAATAACCTCTGTTTCCCTTGTCTCATTACCTTATCTGACTCTGACCTTCCTGCTTCCTTCTTATAAGGACTTTTGTGGTTACAGTGGGATCAATCAGATAATCCAGGATAATCTTCCTGTTTCAAGATCCTCAATTTAATTATACCTGCAAAATTCTTCTTGCTAAGTAAGGTAACACATTTGTAGGTTCTGGGGATTATGGTGTGGATATCTTTGGGGAAGCATTATTCAGCCTGTCACAGAGAGTAGCATGGTTATTTTGGGATTTTCCAGGATCATTCTAGTGAGAACAGAGTTGGGGACACAAGTTAAAATGCTACTGTAAGATGGAGGAGAGGGATATGAACATAAGCATTAGAGGCAGTAGGGATGCTGAGGAGAAATGGGTGTTGAAGAACCAGTCTCCCTAGGACTTGGCTAGTATTATGGATGAAACGTTTGCATCTTCCTTCCAGGTTCTTCTGTGCAATCCCTAACCCCCACGGTGATGGTATTAGGAGGCGGAGCCTTTGGGAGGTGATTAGGTCATGAGGGTGGAGACTCATGAATGGGATTAATGTCCTTATAAAAGGGATGGCTATGTGAGGACACAGGGAGAAGTGGGCAGTCTGCAACTGGGAAGAGGGTGCCCACCAGAACCCAACCGTGCTGGCACCTGACCCCAGACTTCCAGCATCCAGAACTGTGAGAAATAAAAGTCTGCTGGTTATAAGCCATCCAGTCTGTGCTATTTTGTTATAGCAGCTCAAGCTGACTGAGATTTGTTGTGAAGATAGGAAAAGGGATTTCTGGATTTCTAGCTCCAGGTTCAGAAAGGATGGTGGAGTCATTAGAAGCTGGCAAAAACAGTGGCGGTGATTGACAAATTGACCAGGCTTTCTGAGAAATCCTGCTTCCTCTAGCCTGTGGCCATACTTTATAAAAGACAGAGGGCAGCCTGGCCTAGAACGGCGTTCCCCACACTCTGCTCATTTTTTGCAACTTTTTCCATATCAGTTTCAAATTCTGAATCTTCTTTCAATGGTCTCTGGTAAAAGTCGCCTTGTCCAAAGCAATTAGTTTCATGAAACCACAACTCCGATACGCCTATGTATTTTGATACACATACAACTCATACATAATCACTGAAATGGGATATATTTTCCACTCACCACCAAAAATTGTCTCACACGTTATTGGCGCTAAGCATGCCACATGTAGACGAATACTGGTGTGATGATAAGAACACAGACTGAGAAATTCAAATCTAGACTCGAATGAGTCACTAGAGTTCCCTGGACTTTGCTTTCCTGATATATGAAAGGAGATAATGCCTAACTTAAAATGATGTGGTTAGATACTATGGGAAAATGTGGGGAACTGTGCCTCATAGTAGGCACCCAAGCTATGCATATTTACATCATGATCTTCTGATGATTTTTCCTCATATAGTTTAAATAATTGCAAGCCTTTTCATGAGGTCTGCCAGTTAAGTCTGATAAGCCCACTAGAAAATGTACTGTCTTTGCAATCGAGATGGCAAAGTTACTTAAATGTAATGCTATTTATTGTCTCATGAGTCTCCTTTACCTCCCAGACCCTTGGGGTCAAGGGAGTGTGGGGCTTAGGAAATCAACTCATCCTTGTTGACCATGCTGGGAGAGCCTTAGGTCTGGCTCTGCTGGACTTCTGGGGGGAAGCAAACCTGGTTTTCTTTAAGATTCAAAGCAGGAGTTTGAGATGGGAAGCCCTACTACTTTCTGGACTACATTGGAATCATTCCTCTGCTTGTGGTTCTGGGGTTTTTGCTTACAAAGTTCTGGTCTCATGACCCATTTGGGAACATCACTGAGGGACCACAAGATAGAACCACGTGAATTTTACAAAGTACCCCAGGATCTCTCTCCACTGCACCCCCGGACAGTATAATAGCATTAGACTCAAAGCAGCATTTGCTGAAGATAGCACTGTTTGCATGAACTTTCCATTGATACATCTGGTTTTCCTTTTGAAAAAGGCCCTCAAACCTCATAAAACTGAAGTCTTTTGAATCAAACCACAAATTCCTTATAGCTAACCTCAGCAAAACTCCCTGCACAATCTGTATACTCAGTCCCTCCTGACCCCATTCCTCTTTTCTCTTCTGTCTTCATTAACTTAGCTGGAGCCAAGTTCACAAGGATAAATCAGTTTTTTAAAAAAATTCACTTCATATTAATAAAAATTATGGATCATTTTTCTGCCTTAGACCTTTGATTTAGAATAGCTGCCATTTATTGAGCTCTAACAATGTGCCAAGTTCTTTATGTAGTATCCCATTTAATCCTACAACAGTCTTGCAAGGTAGGTGGTATTGTTCCAGTCGTTCCAATGAGGAAAGAGAAACAGAAGTCAAAGAACATGCTTGTTGTCTTGCTCCTGCTGGGTGGTGGATCTAGTAACTCTAATCTCATTTGTCAACTCCAGTGTCTTCACCTCCCATAGCTGTCTCTCTACATAACACATTCCTAAGACTTAATTTACAAATATGATTTGATGCTTAAAATAACTCCTCATTTGCCTTGGGCAATTATTACCCTGATTATTGACGTCATGGTGATGCTGATTATTGCTAGGACTAAGAGCTGCTGCTGCTTTCTCAATGTCATGGTAACTGCTTACCACACCTTACATTCTTACAATAATCTCTTGAGGCAAATATTATGACCCCCATTTTACAGACGTGTAAACTGAGATACAGAAAGGTTTGTAAACCTGTCCAAGTGACATAGCCATCTACCCATCGGAACTGCAGATATTAATAAAAAGCAAACCTTTGTCTATGCCTGCACCTTTGAAACGTTTCATATGGTTAACTCATTCAATCCCCATGAGAATCTTGCAAAGTAGGTGGCATTATCATCTACATTGCACAAGTGGGGAAACGGAGGCACAGAGAAAGGAAGTGACTACTCAAAGCCACACAGCTAGTCTGTGGGATGAGGGGCTCGCATGGGAACCAGTAGCCCTGGGTCCTGACTCAGAGTTTGTTACCACACCCCCATGCTGCCTGTCTGATTTCAGAACCTCCTTTGCTCTGGACAGGTGTCTGTGTGAGTGGATTTAAACTGTATTTTTCATTCAGTTCTTTTAGTCTCTGGTGACCTCATTGTGTCAAAAGGACAGGACTTGATGCATGCATGCCCTGTCAGTGGTGATCACAGTTGGCATCAGCCAGTTGTCTTTTCAGGAACGAAGGGCCAGGAATGGTAGACAAAACAGAGGGAATTTTCTTTAGTTGCAGGCACAGAAATAGAGAAGTCAGCATCCAGAAGAATCCTAGTGGCAAGCTGGGCTCTAGATAGGTATTACCCTATGTATGATTTTCAAAATTTTTCCTTCAGTACTTCTGCAACTATAGGGACAAACACATAGTAAGGCCTAAAGTGGACTGCTGCACACTGGAAATTTCTTCGAAGCCACATGTTTTATTAATCAAATACCTGCCAGATGTGAATTTACATTTGTGTTTAATATGAAATACTTGTTTAAATCCCTGTTCAGTTAAATTTCTTAACTTACGGTATTTATCTTTCTCACTCTGACTTAGTTCACTTATATATTACCCCCTAGGTCCACCCATGTTGTCACAAATGGCACAAACCCATCCTTTGTTATGGCTAAGTAACAGTCCTTCCTCTGTGTGTGTGTGTGTGTGTGTACCACATCTTCCTTATTCACTTGTCTGTCAATAGACACTATGACAACTATGCCCAAGTAAAAAAAATTTTTATTAAATAAATAAAAAATAAATTTCTTAACCTATTCTAATCTCCCACTAAAAACGATGCCTGATGCTTATCCCTGGATATGAGTATTTCTGAGAACACTTTTACATCAATACTCAAGAAACATCTTCCTACCCTGGATTTATGGGAAGGTACCCTCCAGCAACGCAGAGGTAAAGGGAAGAATGTTTGAAGGAGGCTAATACTGATTTGTCACTTACGTTGTGTCAGGCACTATGTTAACTGTTATATATATATATGCCATCTCATGTAATAATCGTAACGGATATGAACAGTTGTTATTATTTTTTTTTTTTTAAGATTTTTTATTTATTTATCTGAGAGAGAGAATGGGAGACAGAGAGCATGAGAGGGAGGAGGGTCAGAGGGAGAAGCAGACTCCCCGCCGAGCAGGGAGCCCGACGCGGGACTCGATCCCGGGACTCCAGGATCATGACCTGAGCCGAAGGC
>NC_058415.1:75042674-75068539 GCF_002201575.2 Neomonachus schauinslandi
GGACTCGATCCCGGGACTCCAGGATCATGACCTGAGCCGAAGGCAGTCGCTTAACCAACTGAGCCACCCAGGCGCCCCAACAGTTGTTATTATTAATCCCCATTTTACAGATGAAGAAACCAACCCAGAAAGGTAAATTAAATTATACCAGGTCACAAAAACACAAATAATCCAATTAAAAGTGGGCAGAAGACATGAATAGACATTTCTTCAAAGAAGACATACAGATGGCCAACAGACACATGAAAAGATGCTCAACATCACTGATCATCAGGGAAATGCAAATCAAAACTACAATGAGGTATCACTCTCACCTGTCAGAGTGGCTAAAATCAACAACACAAGAAACAAGTTTTGGTGAGGTTGAGGAGAAAAGAAAACCCTTGTGCACTGTTGGTAGAAATGTAAACTGGTGCAGCCACTCTGGTAAACAGCATGGAGTTTCCTCAAAAAGTTAATAATGGACTCCACTAGTCACATTACTTGGTATTTACCAAAAAAAATACAAAAACACTAATTCAGAGGGATACATGCACCCCTATGTTTATTGTAGCATTATTTACAAGAGCCAAATTATGGAAGCAGCCCAAGTGTCCACTGACAGATGAATGGATAAAGAAGCTGTGGTATATATATGTAATGGACTGTTACTCAGCCATCAAAAAGAATGAAATCTTGCCATTTGCAACGATGTGGATGGAGCTAGAGAGTATAATGCTAAGTGAAATAAGTCAGTCAGGGAAAGACAAGTACCATATGGTCTCACTCATATGTGGAATTTAAGAAACAAAACAAACAAGCAGAGGAAAAAAAGAGAGAGTGAGAGACAAACCAAGAAACAGACTCTGAACTACAGAGAACAAACAAATGGTCACTGGAGGGGAGGTGGGGGGAATGGGTGAAATAGGTGAAGGGGATTAAAGAGGACACTTATCATGATGAGACTGAGTAATATATGGAAGTGTTGAATCACTATGTGGTACACCTGATACTAATATAACACTGTATGTTAACTATACTGGAATTAAAAAAGTTAATATAAAAAATTCATACCAGGTCACATGACTAGAATATGCAGGAGCCAGAACTGGAAGCTCAGTCTGTCTGACTTTAAAACACATGCTTTTTTGGGGCACTTGGGTCACTCAGTTGGTTAAGTGCCTGACTCTTGATTTCAGCTTGGATCATTATCTCAGGGTTGTGGGATCGAGTCCCCCATTGGGCCCCCTGCTGAGTGTGGAGCCTGCTTGAGATTGTCTCTTCTTCTCCCTCTGTCCTGCCCCACTTGCACTCTTTCACTCTCTCTCTAAATAAATAAATACATATTAAAAAAATAAAAACACAAATAAAACATATGCTCTTTTGAGGAGAGAAAGATGGTGGCAAAGTAGGAGGACTCTAGGCTCACCTCGTTCCCCAAACACAACTAGATAACTATCAGTTCATCCTAATACTCCAGAAATCGACCTAAAGACTGACAGGACAAATTACACATCTAAAGGAGAGAAAAGGCCACTTGAAGAAGACATTTTTGTAAAGAAGATATACAGATGGCCAACAGGTACATGAAAAAATAATCAACATCACTAATCATCAAAGAAAAGCTTAGTACAGGGGTAGTATCATAATCAATGAGTTTATATGAGGCATGATTATTGCTGATTAAGAACTAACCACCAGAAATATGCAATTCATCTTAATCTCAGGAAACAAACTGAGGGTTGCTGGAGTGGTAGGGGGTGGGAGGGATGGGGTGTCTGGGTGATAGACATTGGGAGGGTATGTGCTATGGTGAGTGCTGTGAATTGTGCAAGACTGTTGAATCACAGATCTGTACCTCTGAAACAAATAATGCAATATATGTTAAGAAAAAAAAAAAGATAGCAGGAGGGGAAGAATGAAGGGGGGAAATCGGAGGGGGAGATGAACCATGAGAGACGATGGACTCTGAAAAACAAACTGAGGGTTCTAGAGGGGAGGGGGATGGGGGGATGGGTTAGCCTGGTGATGGGTATTAAAGAGGGCACATTCTGCATGGAGCGCTGGGTGTTATGCACAAACAATGAATCATGGAACACTACATCAAAAACTAACGATGTAATGTATGGTGATTAACATAACAATAAAAAATTAAAAAAAAAGAAATATACAATTCAAAACCACAATGAGATATCACTTCACACCTGTTAGAATGGCTATTATAAAAAAGACAAGAAATAACAAGGGTTGGAGAGGATGTAGAAAAAAGAGAACCCTTGTACTGTGACTGGGAATGTAAATTGGTGCAGCCACTAGGGAAAACAATGTGGAAGTTCCTCAAAAAATTAAAAACAGAAATACCATATGATCCAGCAATTCCACTTCTGGGCATATATCTGAAGGAAATGATAACACCGACTCAAAAAAAATACATATATACACCCAAATGTTCACTGCGGCATTATTCATAATAGCCAATATATGAAAACAGCCCAAGTCTCCAGTGATGGATGAATGGATAAAGAAATACGGTACATATATAAATAAAGTATTATTCTGAAAAAAAAAAAAGCCAACCAAACAAACAAAAACAAACAAACAAAAAAACATACACTCTTTCACCAAACCATTTACACTGTCTCTCAGGGCAAAGCAGAGAATGAACACTTAATTTAAATCCATGCAGAGGATTAGGTCAGGAGGTGCCCTTCCCCCGCCCCCGAAAAAACAAAACAAAACAAAAACTATGAACTTCAGTATTCCGATTTGGAACATCAACCCTTTTGAGTCCCATGTTCTGGCCTTTGCTACTTGTAGAATATGGGTTATCTCATGCTCTCAGTTGGTGACTTCTATCCCCTTATTCCAAATTAGAAGGTAAGCTATTTAGGAAGGAGGCATAAATTTTAGTGGGAAAACAGATCCTGTATCATATTTTGATATGTCATGCATTTCATTCATCACAGATATTTTGGGGCAGGTTGAAGAAATGGCCCTCAATCTCTACTCATCCCACATCCATTCATTGTGACACTGCGGCTCGTTCATGAAGAGGGTAATCTGTCCCCATGCTTTTAATTTGGACTGCCTCCATGTCTTGATTCATCCAACAGAAGGTGACAAGAGGCTATAACGTGCCAGTTCTGAATCCAGCCTGTAAGAAGCTTTGTGTGTTTCTGTTTCTCTCACTTACTCTTGCCTCCCTGTCCTGCCATGGGAACAAAATGGGCCAGAGTGTAGGAGGAGAGACACATGTGGACAGCCACGCTCAGAAGCAGAGCCACCTAGCTGAAGACAGCTAACTGCATTCTCGTGAAGAAGCCCAGCAGAAACCAGGAGTGCCCCCCAGCCATGGCTGCCTTAAATTGCTGACCCGCAGAACTGTGAGCTAAATACATGGTTGTTGCTTTAAGCCACAGAGTTTTGGAGTGGCTTGCTTTGCAGCATCAGATAACTGACATACATTTATTAAAATATGACCGAGTGCCAACTTCGTGGCATGCTATGGGGACACAGAGGGGATTAAGTTATGGTCCCTGTTCTGAAGGGAGCAGCCAGCACTCCACATGGGAAATCAGACTATAAACCAGTAATCACACATGTCATGTGATTAATCAAAGGAACCTGTGAAATCCTTTCAGTGGAAGAGTTCTGCTTCCTCTGTAAAGAAGCCACCATTCCAAGGAGCACAGGACCAGTTGTTTCCAATACTTGTGTGATAGTGTCATCCAAACCTCAGACTGCAACAGTGGTCACTCAGCAAGGAGCCTTAAGGATTACCCAATGCTACTTATATCTATTTTAGGATCCCCATTAAGTAACCTCACACGGGAGCCAGGAGCTTGGGGAAAGCTGGAAAGACTGCTGTAGAGGGATGCTATCCTCTGTTTAAATTTGGAATAGCTAGATATTTGGGGGTACCAAGCAAAAATGTTAGTCCCTCGGACTTTTAATGAATGAAAAAATTAGCAGAGCTGTCAGAGACGTTTTGACTACCTCTGACTTTTCAGAAAGACAACCAAGGCAGCAGCAGATAGATTAGCATAGAGAGGCTGAACCTGGGTTTGATTCCCAACAGAGGCTTTCACTTTCCAATTGTCAGCTGGCTCCAGAATCTCCATAAACTTCACCGGGCTTGTCTTTAAATAGGTAAGGTTCTGAGGAGGACTAAATGCACCTGGTACATAATTAATGTTAATTCCTTCTCCCGTTTCTTCCATTCTTAACTCCCCTTTGCTTTCTGTTACCTTCCTTCTTTTTCCTGTGGCTCCAACCAGAGTCCCAAGATATTAAGCTCAATGAAATTGGATCCTAATTATCAGCAAAGTGGATGTGTTTGAAGGCTTCCCCAATGTCTGTCTGTAAAAAGTACCTCTTCAAAGTGGCCTTCAATAACTACTTGAGTAATTCTATTCATGAGCACAAAGGGCTGAGACAAAAGGTTGAGACAAGTCTGCTTGGAACAAACTCTTTGCATTGAATGCAAATGCACATATCGGCAGCTGGCCTGTCACTTCGGTCCACAGAAGGAATGATGGTTTCATGACATCCTTGGCACCACAATGGACTCACTCTCAATTGGCTGGAACATTAAACATGACCAAGGACATAACTAGATAGACTGTCCTAGAATTTTTTCTTCAAATGTAGCACATTCGAGATTCTTATGCAAACCAGAACGGAAGTGGGGAAATTCTTTCCTCTTCTTTTTCTTTGCTCTTAACCTCAATCACATTACTCTTGCTTTAATTTCCTTCTATAGAAAGAACGCCTAACAGAAAGCACATGTGAGAATTACATAAAAGTAGAGCAGAGTGAAAAGTGAGTCTGTGGAATATATACATCAAGACTTGATCAATGAGGAGGTGAAGTGACCACCTCTTGGATGCACAGTTTCCTCATCTGTATGGTGGCAAGAATCACCTCTGGGGTTAGCATGGGGTTATAGGAATGATCCAAGATAATGGATGTGAAAAACGGTAGCGTCTCTACTAAAACACTTCCTCGTCTCAGGACCTTTGCACTTACTGTTCTCCCTGCCTGGAGATTCCTTCCTTTCCTTTGGAGATGTTTGTTGGTGCATCCTTCAGTTCATTCTAGCCTCTGCTCAAATGCCACCTCCTTAGACTTCCCTTGATTATCTTATTCAATAATAGCCATCCTATCACTCTCTATCTCCTTATCTTGGTTAAGTTTTACTTCGAAGCACTTATCTGACATCGTATCATGTATTTACATGTTAGTTGGTTAACTGACCATCTCTTGCAATAGAATGCCAGCCTTGTGAACGCAGGGATTTGATCCGTTTTGTTCACCTCTGTATCCCCAGCACCTATAATCCCGCAACATGGTAAGGATTCAAAATAAAACGTGTGTTAAATGAATAAGTTAATGACTGTGCAAGATTATTTTCACATCAAAAATCACAGGCACAGAGTGGGCATCCTATATGTGTTGGCAGAATTAGTGAGCGTGCATACTCATGTGTGACCAAAATTGGGGAAGTAGGATGCTCCAGAGAGCCCGGGTCTCCCTGACTTAGCACCCCTGCAGATTGCATAAGGAATGTCCAGACACCTTCTCTTTCCAGCATGACGTAATGTGAAATGAGAAAACTTGCAGACCATGCTGCTCACAGACGAGACAGATGATCTCATCCCCTTCCTGGGCATTCCCAGGCTTTGCTGTTGAAAATTAAATAAATAAGTAAAACCTACAGGTGGTTGTTTCAGCCCCAGCCGTTTGCTGGCAAAATACTGGAACTCATCTCTTAGCTCCCTGGTGACTGGGGAGAGGAAAGTCATGTCAGATATTGTCTGGCCTGTTCCTTACGCCAAATGGAATGGATTTTGCCTGAGAAACGAGGACATAAAGGGGAAGAAATACATTTCAGCATCAGGCACAGGGGACAAGCTGTGAGCAACTCATTGGGGGTGATGGGGAGTTTAAAGAACAAAGTATGCAAATTGTTTCATTGACACCAGAAGGCTGAGGTTGTTCTTGGGACTGTTTCAAAGGCTTGGGGTCTGAAGAAAGAATGTACCCAATTTCTTTTACATGGCTCACTTTCATTTACAAACTCCTTTGGTTTTGATGTCTGGGTATACATTACAATGAGCATAATTCTAATTTATCATATTTATTGCTCTACAGTTTGAAATCCCTTTCACAAGCAGATCTTCACAAAAGCCTTGAAAGTGAGGGACACAGAATTATCTTCATGTATGCTTGAGGCTTAGATTCAAGAAGAAAGGTGAACAGAAGCACCTGGGTGGCTCAGTTGGTTAACTGTCTGACTCAGCTCAGGTCATGATCCTAGGGTCGTGAGACTGAGCCCGGTGTCGGGCTGGGCTGGGTGTGGAGCCTGGTTAAGATTCTCTCTTTCTCTCTCCCTTTGCCCCTCCCCACCATTTCTCTCTCTCTCCCTCTCAAAAAAAAAAAAAAAAAAAAAAAGGAAAGTGAAGAGATCACAATCATGCAGTTAGAGTGCAAGAGAACTGCTGGTAGAACCCAGATCTGGTTATGTGGTTATCTTTACGTCCAAATCTCTACAGTGGAAACTTCCAGACTTAAAAGGTGATCTCTATTTGTCAATCACAGAGTCTGTCTTCACCTGATTTTTCTGTATCCCTTTCTTCCCTCATCAGTCACTAGATACTCTATAGATATTTCAGACACTAATGTGGGACAGGTCGGTGCACAAACCAAACTGAAGTCCACCTGGGTGTCTCATGAGCAATGAACACATTCACATGGAGCTGTTGACTCTGCCCTCCAAACCTGCTGCCCCCTCTCGATGCTCTCCCCTTCCCACCAATCTATTTCTTTATCCAGAAATTAGTATCACCAGTTGCTTAAGTTGTAAATATAAAAGTTATCCTTGGTTTTACTTATCCATAACCACTTTCTCCATCCAACCCATGATAAAACTCTTCCAATTATCACTTCCAAACTATGTCTTGGCTCCATCCACTTTTCTCCATCTTCATTGCCACCATCTTAGTGCTAGGCCACCACCTTGCTCCAGGGTCTTTACAACAGCCTTATAGCTGATGACTCCTCTCCCACTCTTGTTTCTCTCATTCATTTCCTTCAATAGAAAAAAAAAGTGATTGTCCTGTCATATGTCTATCTTGGGCTTATCCCCCCACCTCCACACCCAAGGCTTCCTGATGCATTCATAAAATCCAAAATCCTTAACGTGACCACCCAGCTCTGCTTAATCTCACCCTTGGCTTTCTCGACAAACTTACTTGTGCTCTCTTTACACTAGCTTATTCCATTCGAGGAGCCCTTGGTGGAGACAAATGTTTCTTGAGGATAAAATCTACAGACAAGAAAGTGGGAGCTTGACTACTAGGATAGAATTCTGGTGATATTGTTTGAGCTGCTGGGTCTGGCTGAGCTCTAAGCACTGCACTAAGTTATTGAGGTAATACATCCCCTCTCCTATTTTTTACAAATTAAGGTCAAGTTGATTTGAGTTTACTTTCATTTGCAACAAGATATTCCCAGATTTTTAGAAACTCACAGTCATGTGGGGGAAAAGCTGACACGTGAATAGGCAAATTCTTTAAAAAGAGATGGTTGGTATGATGCAGGGAAACACCAGGGACTTTTAGTCAGCCTGGGAGGGGAAAAGGGCCACAGGAGTCTTCCCTGCAGGAGACAACATCTGGTCTGAATCTTGAAGCATGTGAAGCATTTGACAGGCTGTATCTACCAAACAGAGGATGGTAGAGAGGCCTTCCAGGGATCAGGGAAAGCATGACTCAAGGCATGGTGTGGAACAATGTGATAGGTTCAAGCAACCACAGTAGTAAGGCATAACTTTAATGCAGCACAGGGGATGGAGTCAAGGAAAGAGAAGCTGGAAAGGGAGACAGAGGCCAGACCAGGAAGTGGCTAACGCGATCCTAGCAAAATGAATAGTATCCTAGAAGTTTTGAGGAGAAATTTTCTCTACTTTTTAAAATGGGCGTTCTGACCCCTGCCCAGCTACCCTAAAAGATTAGGGTGAAGATCTCTCAATAAAATGGCTGCAAAAGGTGCTTTGAACCGGGTAACTAATTAATTAATTACACAAAGGAAACAAGAAAATTGGAACCTATTGGGCATTTCCTCTGGACCAGGATAGAGACTCAGGACAGGCAGGAGAAGCTGAGGACATGCTTAGTGGGTTTGGTGAGTCCCCCGAGCTTTCTGTTCCTGGCAGCAGATAGGGGGAGGGTACCTGTGGGAGGGGGGAGCCAATTAAAAATGTGGCCTGTTTCACAACTGCCCAAAGCAGGATTTGCCCCCTTCCCCTCTGAGCCCCCCTCTCACACCCCAGCAACACAGAGATCCCAGAATGGCTTTTCAGATGTTGAAGTCCAAACAACATCAGCAATCAGAAGCTTTGTTTCCAGAAACTGTGCCCCCAACCTCCCTTCCTATCTTACTTCCGCTGTATGTTAACCCTCTCCCACCCAGCCCTGCGTCATGACACAGTTGAGCAAAGCCGAGCAAATGCCCTAGCTGCAGGCTCTTACCTAGGCAGTTCCAGCTCCAGGGTGGGGAGATGACTGGGTTCTTGGGTGCTCGGAGGACTGGAAAGTTGGGTCGTAATTGACAATGCACCAGAACAAGGGTTTGTTCTTCTGGGGTGGGGGGGGGTTCCCATCCATGAGACTAGGAACTCTCAAGCCACACTCTTGGCATCAGCCTTCCAGGACCATTTACTATGGTCACTAAGGGTTGGACTGGTTATGGGCTGATTGCTTCTGCTATTTTACTTTTAAAATGGGATGAGCTGGGATGGTGAGCCTGAACTCTGAGATATTGCAAGCTGGGTCTGTCCAGATAAAAGGACAGAGGATTGTCACAAGAAATGAAACAATGTGCTTCTTCAGCTTAGATTTACTCACTAGTTGCTGAGAAGCTGTTCAGTGTCAGGTATTGTGCTGGCACCTAGATAAGATCATTAAGGCACTGCCCAGCCCTCCAGAAACTTGCAGTCCATTAATGGCTGGAGCAGTGGCACTAACTCCCAATCAGAAGCCAAAGGCTTGCAGTCCCTCCCCAGCTCTGCTACAGAGCTGTGCATGCCCACACACAAGGGAATGGCTTTTTGTCCACAAAAAGTCTATCTTGGCAAAGAGGGACCATCTTATAAACAAGGTCTGACAAGTCGTGCAGATTTATAGACAAATCTCTCAGTTGCTTTGTTTTTCTTAACAAAAATATTACTCAGGGAAAACACACTAACCTATTAAAATCAATGCAAAGTGGGTATATTTATAGAGATTATCTGACCCATGGTAAGACAGGAGGCAAAGCTATCTATTACATTTTGCAATGTTTCCTGATGGACTGTTTGTGGTGTTCAAGAATATACATGTCTACAGAATAAATTTCAAAAGAAAATAAATAGTGCTCTATTGTTAGGCAAGTCAGTCCTTGTGGCTTGTGGATTAAAACAGGACTAGACCTAAAAAAAAAAAAAAGAAGAAAAAAGAAAAGAGTAGACCGCAGATGAATTGGATAAATGCAAAGGTAACAGGCTCTGGAAAGCTGTTAAATGACCTTATGATGGATGGATCCATGTCAGGAGTTTGTATAAAACAGGCTCACGAAAAGTGAGAGTTGGAAGAAAAAGAAATGACTGAATATATGTATCATTTTAGGACTTGAAGTATACATGGTAACTGAACTGACAAATTCAATAGTGTAAGTAGACATTTTAGAGTTTCACCCACATCTCCCATGTTCAAATATCTAAATTGGCCAAATATCTTGTCTCTCGGAATCTTTCTGGAAACATGAGACAAGCCTTGATTAGATGCTGTCCTATGCCTCAGCACATATGGTAAGAGGCTGACGAAGCTGCTTCATTTTCACAAAGGTACTACTTCCTTCCGCCTCTGAACCTCAGTCTCCTGGTCTCTGAAGTCGAAGTGATGAAATACCTGCTTCGTCCCCTCACTGGACATCACTGCACTTTGCAAGGCAGAAAGCTATGGAAAGCTATACATCTGCACACTGGCTTTGTTTTGTATTTGATTCCCAGCTAATTGAGTTGGAGAGCCTCATTAAACAAATACACCTCTAGAACTTAACATTCTCTTCCCCAAGACTCAAAATGGAAAAAGTGAAGAATTTCCTTTCTCTTATCTGTTATATAAATTTAGGAATTACAAGGCACCTGAGGAGAAAGGAAATGATTGTTGACTTTATGATACTTGGTGCCTTTCTTTTTTTTTTTTTTAAGATTTTATTTATTTATTTGAGAGAGAGAATGAGAGAGAGAGAGCACATGAGAAGGGGGGAGGGTCAGAGGGAGAAGCAGACTCCCCGCTGAGCAGGGAGCCTGATGTGGGACTCGATCCTGGGACTCCAGGATCATGACCTGAGCTGGAGGCAGTCGCTTAACCAACTGAGCCACCCAGGCGCCCACTTGGTGCCTTTCTTGCCCCCATCCAGATGGACTAGAGCCGTAAGGGTCGTGTAAGGAGCATAATGACATTTAAGGGAGGGAATGTGAGACTCAAAGTTTTGCAAACTCACTTTTCTGAGTCCAGTTGCTCTGAGACATTAGCTATCCCATGGGATGGATCATTCCAGAGATTTTTTGTGTTAAATGGCCTCTGACACTTCTATACTTACTTATTTTATCCTAGGAGCCTAGAAATATAGTTCAGCTATATTGGTGGGCTCTGGCTAGCTACACAGTCTTTATATAACTTGATTGGACACATCTATAGAAAGGAAGAGAGGAAACTTTTTCTTTAATGTGAAGTCTTCATAACAGAACTTTGGGCATTCTGAATTTATGTGTAGCTCATAGCTGTTTAATATCTTGGTTTAAAGGCTTTTGCTTGTTCCAACCTTGTTGCTGTAGAGCCTAGTTCAATCTGTGTGTATTTAAGAAAGAGGAAACAGGCTGGGAGCAAAACTGTGTCCTGGTGTCTTCCCAAAACACCCTTTTTTTGCAAACCCTGAGAGCCTTTAAAAAGCTGCTTTGATTAGCTTCCACACCACTCCCCCCACAAACAGAGTGAGATGCTAGTTTGTGGCCCAGGATGAGAGAAAGAGAGGAGCCGCGACTCTCACGGGACAGCTTGGCCACTCGAGTCTTCCAAACCCAAGAGACTTTACATAAATTGGAGATGCCCTGGAAGGGGACCAGCAGCCTTTTGAGCTCTTTACCCATCACTAATTCTGGCTCCAGCTGGACTCCGGCTCGGGTGATGAAAGGGACTGAAAGCAGCGGGCTCAGCGAGCATTTTGGATGGGATCTATTCAAGCTGCATTTACTCACCCTGCATTATGGGGTTTCCATGGCAATGGGTGTATGTTTCAGTGTGTTACATGTGGAGGGGCTGTACCTTACAGTCTCCCCTTGTCAGGAAAGTCTGATCATGTGCTATGTCCTTCCTAGTTGTCTGAATGGGCTCTACCATGAGTCAGTCCCCTCTTTCCCTGAGATATGCACAGAGAGAAATGCCCAAGGCCAGAGTCCAAGATCCTGAAACCACAGATCCCACTGGAGACACAGGAGAATGGAGTCTGTTCTAAAGACACTTGGCATGACTGTGGCCAATCAGAAACTGAGGCCCAGCCCCTTTCCTATTCTCACTTGGCTCCCAGCCTTGGCTGGGTTTTGAGGGCCATGAGATGAAAAGATCATCTGGACATTGTTCATTGTGATTCTTTTTTTAAATGGTGCATTTTGTGAGGCAGCTGGTACCAAAGAGAACTCTGTGTATGAGGCTGGAATAATTGTCCTCTAAGACATCTGTCTACTGGTCATTTAACAAGCCTGAGAACTGGGTGTTTGCAAACAGTTCATGGGATCACAGAGTCGTATTCAAAAGGAATCCAATTTAATGTCATTATTATAGAAGGAAACATCCTTTCTCTTACTCTCTGTTCCCACCCACCTTGGGTCATAAAATAAGAACCTTTTCCATCTGAGAACTTTCAGGGAGGAAGAACGGATTCTTCTTTCTAGTCCCCTCACTAACCCATCTCCACAGGAGACAGTCTCACTTATCTGGTGGTGACAAGGGTCTGAGTTCTGTTTGTCCGTATTTCTCGGCAGGGTGGGTCTATGTGTTAAAGACTGTGTGCCATGTGACCTCTCTTGAGTTCTCATGTATCCTGGTGCTTGAATTCTAGACTTTCAGACTATAGTTTAAATTTATTTATCCAGTTTAGTGATTTTATTTATGAATACTTATAATTCAGGGTTGAAAAATCAGTAGCCCTTAAGATAAATCTGAACTTCTAATGCATTATTGTTTCACTTGTAGAATAACTGTGGAGTTTTGATTTAGATATGAAACTTTACGAATTGAGAGATTGTAAAGCACAATTCTGAACTTCCAACTGACCTTGGAAGATCTGGCAGTGTGGCCTCTACCTGGTAATCATCAGCAAGCAGGAGACAGCCAAGTCTGACCCTCTAGGTTGGGCCTGGCTCTCCCGTTTGCCAGAGGGCCCTGGACACCCACTTCATACATTTGTAACAGCTAACACTCCAGTGTGCATTTGAGTGTGTGCCCTCTGCTAATGTGAGGCTTGATACAAAGAGAGAATTCCTGATTCTCTCTAGAGAGGAGATCATTTGTTAAAGTTTGTTTGACATGTAACGTGTCCTTCGGTGTGTTACTGGGGAGTGTGGGGGAAGCCAGGATGTCCCCCACGGCTGGCTGGGTTAGGGCTTGCTCTCCTCATGTCCAAGTGCTGAGGTCTAATTGTAACACCACCTGTCTAGGCACTGAAGAGTTGGCGGGACGGGGCGGGAGGTGGTGGTGGTGGTAGGGGAGCATCCCCTGGGAAGAGCAGAGATGGGTTCTGGAGAAGGAACAGGATTTCAGTAGGCAAAGAAGGAGAGAAAGGCTTTCTAAGCTGAAGGGTCATCGTGTGGGCAAAAAAAAGAAAAAGGTAATTATAAAGCATATGAAACCTTAAAAGATTATAAATCCTTTGGTATGCCTAAAATGTAGGATGAATGACAGAGACCTGGGAAAGATGAGGCAGGGACCAGGTAACAAAGGGTCCTCCCTACTCAATGGAAATCTGCTGAAAGTTAATTTTTAACTAATTTTTCATTACATTTTATTTGAAAGTTCTAAAACATTACAGATAAACTTCTATTTGACATCTGTCTAATCCTTCTGCCCTCTTCGTCTACCTAGAGCACCAGGGTTTCTCAAATAGGGACTCCTGCCATTTTGGGCTGGATACTTCCTTACTGGAGATGGCTGTCCTGTACACGGTAGGGTATTTAGCAGCATCCCTGACCTCCACCCACTTCATGCCCATTGCATTACCATGCTTCCCAACAGTTGAGATAACCACCAATGTTCTCTAGATATTGCCAAGTGTCCCGTGGGGGCAAAATCGCTCCTAGCTGAGAACCATTGACCTAGCAGCAACCTGTGTCATCCATTTGCTGTAGAGGCTTATGGACCTATTTCTATACATTCACCTGTCCATATGTTTACCATGTTCTGTTCTTTTTCTGGTCATGTTCTGCTTTTCTTTTTCACATTATGTACTATTATGTTATAGGCATCAATTTTTACGGTGCTTTCACATACCTCTGAGTTTGGGATAACTAAACATGCTGGTACATAGGAAGCTATCAGGTTTTTTTTTTTTTTTAATGGTATAACATTTTGTAGTAGGGATATATCACAGTGTATTTATCTACATCTATGTGTTGAACATTTACTTTGCTTTTTCTTTTCTTTTCTATTTTAAACAATTTTGCTGTGCTAACACACATTCCCTCAAGCACACACAAGTCTGTACCCAGGATACAAGGCAGCCCCGCTGTTATTTATTCATCTCCAAAATGACTACTCCATTAACTAGACTCTTTGTGCTTCTTAGAGAAATGCTTCTCTCCTATTGAAAACAACCCTACAGGGAAAAGAAAAAGGGGGCAAGGCAGAGGAGGGCAGAGGAGAAAATGAAGAAAACAAAGAAGGGTTTACCAGCCACTCCACTGATTGGAACCACAGTGCTGCTGAGTATCAGTTCAGAAGAAAAAAAAAAAAAGTTTTTGGTGAGGAGATGAATAGCGCGACAGGGTATTTCAGATGTCAAAGGAGGCATCCTGGCACAACAGGAGGGAGAGAGAAAGATGAAGTTTCCAGATTTGTTTCCCAAAGTTTCTCAAGACTTTGCCCCCCACCCTCTGATCTGATCCATAGCCAAAACCAACCAGCCTCCAATATGCCTTATCCCAAAGAAATGCATCCCTTTAATTCCTGCCTAAGCCAATTATCTGACATATGTCTTATGTTTTGAGAATATATATGTGTGTGTGTATATATATATAGACCCCTTCCTTCATAGGCTGATAGGCTAGCACAGGGCTAGACTCCCCCATGGGAAATGAGTTTATAACCTCGTCCTTGCTCATCTCACTGCATTAGTGGGAATTTATTTAGTATCCCACGGCCTTCCCTTGCTATATCTGGAGGGAGGAGGGCCAGAGCCTTTGGGACTAATCAGCTCTATTCTGGGAGAAGCTGAACCTTAAGATTCTCATTTTACAAGGGCACGTGGCATGCCTGATGAGCAATTTCCCTCCCATCCTTCGAGATCTGGCTTCCCTTGGGAAATACTTTAACCTCCTTGTTCTCCTGACTTACTTTTGTGATGCTTCCCCCTATATTATCTTATTTACTCACCTTAGAAACTCTCATGCTTCATCTCCCATGAGCAATACCTTGAGGACAAGATTACATCTAAGACAGTCCCATGTTCCTGACTCTGTATAGTGCTGTCTTCCATTGGGCAGTGAGTCACACAGCCAACGCAAATCAGGAGTTAGAGAAAAGGACACCGCCTCACAATGGGAGGAGCCATAAAGTGTTATTGCAAAGAAGCCTGGATACAGTGAGGGAATTATTGCAGCTCTTTTATAAACAATCTAAGCAAGACAGTTTTATTAAAATTAAAAATGCATACACTCGGTGACCTGACAATTCCACTTTTCTCTATCTGAGAGAAAATTTACACAGGTGCATAAGGAAATATATGTTAGGACATTCACTGCAAATTTGTTTGAAATGCAAAGCAAATAAACTCAAGGTCCAATAATATAGATCCAGATGTACTGTGATAGACGCACACTACAGAATAGTATGCTGCCATGTTAAAAAAACAAAACAACCTGGGGCACCTGGGTGGCTCAGTCGTTAGGTGTCTGCCTTTGGCTCAGGTCATGATCCCAGGGTCCTGATATCAAGCCCTCCAGCGGGCTCCCTGCTCTGCGGGAAGCCTGCTTCTCCCTCTCCCACTCCCCCTGCTTGTGTTCCCTCTCTCACTGTGTCTCTCTCTGTCAAATAAATAAATAAAATCTTTAAAAACAAAACAAAACAAAACAACCTGACAGCACTTAGGTGCCAGCATGTTTAAATATCTTAAACACTTAGTCATGTGAAATAAGCAAGTTAAAAATGGATGCATAGAACGTAACAGCACATACATGAAAAAGAAAAAAAAGAACACATTCTATTGATAAATACACGTACGGGTAAATATATAGAAATAGGTCCATGAACTTCTATTGCAAATAAATAACACTGGTTACTGTTAGGTCACTGGTTCTCAATTGGGGGCTATTTTGTCCCCATGGAACATTTGGCAATATCGGGAGACATTTGGCAATGTTAGGAGATATTCTGGTTGTTATAATTGGGGATGGAGTGATCCTACTGATGTAGTAGGTGAAGGCCAGGGATGCTGCAAAATATCCTTTGGTGCGCAGGACAGCCACCTCCAGCAAAGATGATCCAGCCCCAAATATCAATAGTACCAAGGCTGAGAAGCCCTGCTGCTCTAGGTAGATGAAGTAGAGATCAGAGTAAAAAATGCATGTCAAAAAGAAGTTTATCTGTATTGTTTCAGACATCTCAAAAAAATATAATTGTGAATTAAGTATGCAATTACAAGGGACTGAAAATTGACCTTCAGTAGATTTCCACTGACTCCGGAGAACCATGTGTAACCTGGCCTCTGCCTTGTCTCTCCCAGGTTCCTAGTACCCATCCTACATTTTAGACATGCCAAAATATTTATACTCCTTCAAAGCTTCATGACTGCCTTTATTGCACATGATGTTCTGAGCTCTGGATAGCTGTAATGTTTATTCTACAATTCTACTTGGATGTCTAATAAGTAGGCCAACATTAACCTGCACAGAACAGACCTTGTGATTTCTACCAGCCCCAAGCTTGCTCTTCCCTCCTCTTTCCCGTATCAGGGCTTGACAACTCTCTCCCTCTGGCTGCCCATTTCCCTCACTTCCCACATCCGCTTCACTCACAGCACCTGTCAGCTCTACCTGCAAACTGTATCCTGAACTGACCATTTCCTACTACCTCCTGTCACCCTAAGTAAGCCATCTTTGTGTCTTTCCTAAGCCACAACAAAGGACCAGAGGGGATGAAGAGGACTGGTGCCACATGGCCAAGAAAGCAGATTGCAGGGATTGAGAACAGAGCTGAAGAAAGCATGGTCTCTAAGAGGGTGTTACTGAGGACCAGAGTATGAAAAAAGGCCCTTTTTGGTAATAAAAGAAATGCTAAATTAGCAGAATAAAACATTTTACTCATGAAGACAGCTATTTTTTCAGGGGGTTCTTCCTAACTGGGTTTGCATATGGTAATCAGACTTTGGGAGAGGATTTAGTCAGAGGGCATGGCAGCCCTTTGTTAGTGTGGCCACATGGGCCCATGGTTTGCCATGGCAACAGAGGAGGACTGCCCAGTGTTCTTGAAGAGGAAGAGAGCAGGAGTATAAATCTGCTCAGTGAGTAGACTGAGGAGCCAGTCCAGGTTGGAGCCTGGGATTGCAATTTCACCTATTTATGGGATTGAAGTGGAAGACTGATTATGCCTGATGAGCCCTGTAATTTAAGTCAGAGACCAGTATAAATCCCCACTTTCAACCCATACTAACTGAGCTTACTAAACAACTGAAGGTCTCACTTTCTTTATCTACAAAATGGGTTTAATAATTTCTGGTTAACTTCTATTCAACATAGTACTGGAAGTTCTAGTTAGAGCAATTAGACAAGAAAAAGAAATGAAAAGCATTCAAATCAGAAAGAAAGAAGTAAAAGTATCTGTTTGCAGATGAAATGATTATATTTTAGAAAACCCTAAGAGCTCAACAAAAAAAAAACTGTTAATAAACAAATTCGGAAAAACAAAAGATACAAAGTCAACATATGAAAAATCAGTGATATTTCTATATACAAACCATAAACTATATGAGAGGGAAATTAAGAAAACACTCTCAATTACAATAGCAAAAAAAGGATAAAATACTTAGGAACAAACTGAACCAAAGAGGTAAAAGGTTTGTACACTGAAAACTATATTATATTAATGATGGAAATTAAAGAAGATAAAGATAAATAGAAAGGTATCCTGTGTTCATGCACTGGAGGAATTAATATTGTTAAAATGTCCATACTACTCAAAATGATCTACAGATTTAATAAAATCTTTATCAAAATCCTAATGGCATTCTACCAAAAATAGAAAAAAAAAAACAGTACTAAATTTCATATGGAACCAGAGTACTGAAAACAATCTGGGGCAAGAAGAAAAGAGCCAGAGGGATCACACCACCTGATTTCAAAATATACACAAAGCTATAGTAATCAAAACAGTATGATACTGGAATAAAAACAGACATAAAGACAAATGGAACAGCATAGAGAGCGCAGAAATAACTCCATGCACCTACAGTCAACTGATCTCCCACTAGGATGCCAAGAACACACAATAGGGAAAAGACAGTCTCTTCAACTAATGATGTTAAAAAAATAGGTACCCATATGCTGAAAAAAAGAATTTGGGTCCTTATCTAATACCATGTACAAAAATCAACTCAAAATGGAATGAAGCCTTAAATATAAGACAGAGGATATAAATATAAAACTTAAATATAAGTTAAATATAAAACTTAAATATAAAACTACTAGGAGAAAACAGGGAAAATAGCTTCTTGACATTGGTCTGAGCAATGATTTTTCGGTTATGCTCCAAAAGTGTAGGTAGCAACAGCAAAAATAGACAAAACCGAATCAAACTAAAAAGCTTCTGCACACCAAAGAAACAATCCACAGAGTGAAGAGACAATGTATAGAATGACAGATAATGTTGGGCGCCTGGGTGGCTCAGTCGTTAAGCGTCTGCCTTCAGCTCAGGTCATGATCCCAGGGTCCTGGGATTGAGTCCTACATCGGGCTCCCTGCTCAGCAGGAAGCCTGCTTCTCGCTCTCCCACTCCCCCTGCTTGTGTTCCTGCTCTCGTTATCTCTCTCTCTGTCAAATAAATAAATAAATAAATCTTTAAAAAAAAAAAAAAGAATGACAGATAATGTTTGCAAACCATATATCTGATAAGGGCTCAATATCCAAAATACATAAGGTGTCCAACTCCATAGCACACTTATTTTTTAAAGTGTATTTATGTGTTTTATTGAGGTACAATTCACATACCATAAAATTCTTCCTTTATAAGTGTACAATTCACTGGTTTTAACATACTCACAAAGTTGTGGAACCATCATTACTACCTAGTTTTGGAACATTTATATTACCATAAAGTAAATTCTGTACTCATTGGCAGTTACTCTCCTTTACCTTCCTCCTGCTTTCTGTCTCTATGGATTTTGCCTATTCTGTATATTTTATATAAATGGAATCATACAATATGTGCCCTTTTTTGCCTGGCTTCTTTACCTCACCATGATATTTTCAAGGTTCAGTCATGTTGCAGAATATATCAGTACTTCAGTCCTTTTTCATAGCTGAATAATATTCCATCATATGAAAACGTAAGGCCACACAAAAACTTGTACACAAAAATTCATAGAATAGAATTACTCATATTAGTAAAGAGGTGACACAAACCAACATTTTGCAATTGATGAATGGATTTTTTGATTTATGGAGCTGGGAGCTCCCTGGTGGCAGGAACTATGTCTTATTCAAAGTTTTATGCATAACAGTATTATAACAGGTATTAGGTGAATGTTTGGTCAATGAATGAATGAATGAATGACTACTACCACTATAATAATTTGTAATAATTGACTATTTATTAATTATGATGGGATGACAATATTGAAAATGAGGGAAATTATTACTAATCAAGTAATGAGCATGGTTAGATTTCTGACTCTTTCTAGATTTTGGTCCCCTTATCATAAAATGGGGCTTACAGTGATGGTTAAAATAAAATCAGGAATGTGATTATTATTCCTGTATGTAAACTTAATACCCCACTGTACCCTTCTCCCCTTTGCCAGGCCTGCCATATATAGTATAACAATAGGCAATCGCTGGGCATTAAAGATATGTACTAGTAACCAAGAGTAAAGGACCCACTGCTTAAGAATTTCTTTGGATGATATGATTTCACTCCTATGTGGAATTTAAGAAAAAAAATAAATGAAAAGATGCTCAACACCACTAATCATCAGAAAAATGCAAATTAAAAGCACAATGAGATATCACTTTACACCTGTCAGAATGGCTAAAATCAAAACATAAGAAACAACAAGTGTTAGTGAGGATGTGGAGAAAAAGGAACCCTCTTGCACTGCTGGTGGGAATGCAACTTGGGGCAGCCACTCTGGAAGACAGTATAGAAGTTCCTCAAAAAATTAAAAATAGAATTACCATATGACTCAGTAATTCCACTACTAGGTATTTATCCAAAGAAAATGAAAACACTAAATCAAAAAAGATATATGCATCCCTATGTTTATTGTAGCATTATTTACAATAGCCAAGATATGGAAGCAACCCAAGTGTCCATTTGTAGTTGAATGGAGAAAGATGTGATACACACACACACACACACAGAGGGATATTATTCAGCCAAAAAAAAAAAAAAAGATGAATGATATCTCGTCATTTTCAACAACATGGATGGATCTAGAGGGTATAATGCTAAGTAAAATAAGCCAGTAAGAGAAGACAAATACCATATGATTTCATTCATATGTAGAATTTACGAAGCAAAACAAATGAACAAACTAAAAAAAAAGAGACAATCAAAAAAAACAGAGTCTTAAAAACAGAATGGATGGTACCAGAAGGGAGGTGGTGGGGGGGATGGGTGAAATAGGTGAAGGAGATTAAGAGTACACTTACTGTGATGAGCACCCAGTAATGTAGAGAATTGTTGAATCATTATACTGTATACCTGAAACTAATATAACACTGTATGTTAATTATACTTTAATAAGAGGGAGGGAGGAAGGAAAGAGAAAGAAAGAAAGAAAGAAAGAAAGAAAGAAAGAAAGAAAGAAAGAAAAGAGGAAGGAAGAAAGGAAGAAAAAGAAAGAAGAGAGAAGAAGAGAGAAAGAGAGGGAGGGAGGGAGGCTGGGAGGGTGGAAGTGGGAAGGAGGGAGGGAGGGACGAAAGAAGGAAGGAAGGAAGGAAGGAAGGGAGGAAGGAAGGGAAAGGAAGAAACTTTTCAGACTCAAAATGGAAAAAAAAAGAATTTCTTTGTATCAAACAAAATTCCTTTTCTTTCGGAGCTAAAACTACACTTGTTCTCCTGGATAGTATTAAATTAATTTTAAAATGTTTATGAATCTCTGAAGAAAGGTTGAGGTTGTGGTTCATGTATTTCAGGATTTTAATGTTTGTTTCATGTTTTCTCAATTTCAATAAAAAAAAATCACTGAATCTGAAACTTCCTAAGGCAGGACCATGTCTTTATCATCATGTCTTCAGTGACAAGCAGAAGGGTTGGCACTTAATAGGTGCTCCATTGATGTTTTGCAGATGACTAAATAGATATTTGATATAAAAAGGTGTCAAAACTGGTCTCTGGCCTCAGTGTGAATGTGTGAACCCAGTGCTCCCCAGACTTCACCCCCAGACAAGTACCAGCAACAGTGAATTGGAATAGGTTCATCCAAGAAAATCATGCCTTGCAGACATGACCTATTTCCCAGCCTAACTTGGTGGAAAAGGGTATGACTCGTGCAGGCCGACTGGGGACTGGCTTGCTGAAGGAGAAAGTCCTGTCATGGAAAATCAAATATAGAACCCAGGGCCTTTCAAAGAATGAGGGACAAAGCAGATTATTTGTGGTGGGGACAGAGACAGTCATTTTAGCCCATATCTCCAGACTTAAAAACAACAACAACAACAACAAAAAATTCTAGCCAGTGTTTGTGGCTGAGCCCTAGAGAAATTAACCCCAGAGCCACATGGCTGATGGGAATAAGGATAAGGAGACTAATTTCATCTGTAAAATGATAGGCCTGAATGAGATAATGACCACTCATCTCTCCCAGCTCTGATGTGTGGTTTTTTGAGAAATCCTTCTGAGGGGGATGTGGCATCCCGAGCACCTATGGCTAGGAGAGCCATGAGAGGCCCACATGGTTGCCATGGGGGTCCTGCTGGGGGTTTTCTGACTTTCTTCTGCAGCTGGTGCATCCAGCTTCCCCTCTTTCTGCTCACATGTGTTCCCCCACGGTACACACATGTTACCTACACGACAGAGATGCTCACCCCGAGGAAGGAAGGCTTTCAGCCACACTCTGGTTTCTGGAGCCAGCATGGTCACTGGTGTGTTTCTAAAATAGAATCCTGACTTCCCTTTGCAAATTGTACCATAGCATCCATTGCATTGATTAAAGTCCAAATTCTTGTCACAGCACCCAAGACCCTAGAGGGTGGTAGGTAGGGTCTCAGTTAACCTCTCTGGGATCATCCCTGGCTACTGCCTCCCTCAGCTGGACTAGGTGGTTTTCTGCTCTTTCTTTTTCTTGTTGTTGTTTTTTGTTTGTTTGTTTGTTTGTTTTTTAAATTCACATAGACCATGTTTTCTCTCTGGAGCTTTTGCATATATTGCTTTTTATACTCTTACAAAAACTCATAATCTTTAAATACGCGAATGAGACCACAACTCTCCTCTGCTTAAAACCTCCAATGGCTTCCCTTCACACAGAATGTAATTCAAACACCTTACCATTCTTTACATGGTTTTACAAAAGCTGGCCCTGTGCCCCTTCTTCCAATCATATCTTCTTTGTACTGTCTATGACAGCCATGACTGACTTCTTTTCATGCCCAGGACATGCCAAGGACTGAGTCTAAGTCCCCTGCACTAGCACCTAGCACCATACTGCTTGCACAGAAGTTGTCCACATCACTGTATGGCTGGCTTCTTCACCTTCCTGGGGTTTCTTTCAACTGAAATGAAACTTCTTGGAGTGGTCTTCTAAGATTACCAACTCTAAAATAGCTCCTTTCTACTGAAGTCTGTTTTATTTTCTACATGGCCTAAATTGCTTTCTGATATTTTTTTTTTAAAGATTTTTATTTATTTATTCATGAGAGACAGAGAGAGAGAGAGAGAGAGAGGCAGAGGGAGAAGCAGGCTCCCAAGGAGCAGGGAGCCCGATGCAGGACTCGATCCCAGGACGCTGGGATCATGACCTGAGCCGAAGGCAGACGCTTAACCATCTGAGCCACCCAGGCGCCCCTTTCTGATATTTTTTTAAATCACTTATTATTGACTATAAGATTAAAGACCTTGCTGTCATGTTCAATACTGGATCCTCAGTTTTTAGAATAGTTTCTAGAACATGTTCAATACTCAGGACTTTGTTGAAGGAAGGGAAGGTAGGAAGGAAGGAAGAAAGGAAGGAAGGAAGGAAGGAAGGAAGGAAGGAAGGAAGGAAGGAAGGAAGGAAGGAAGGAAGGAAGGAAGGAAGGAAGGAAGGAAGGAAAGAACATCTGTCATTATCCTGTCCTTCCTTTCACATGTCTAACTTCTAGTTCCTCACTTAGACTTCACTTTCTCCAGGAAACCTTCCCTGACGACCTTGGAAGATGAGGTAGGGGACTCTCATCTGTGTTCCCTTAGCAGTTGCTACTTTTACAAAGTACTTATGATGTAGAAGTCTCTTTGCCTCTTAACATTCTCCCCTTGACTACGTTCTTACGGGCAAGACCCTTAACCTGGACACTGCCACATTCCCAGTGCTTAGCTTAGTCATAAGCATCTGAATAATTTTAAAACTCAGAATAAACTGTTTACTCTTTTGCTAAAAATATGAAGTGCTTCCTAGGTAGTCACTCCACTATCCTCTGGGTTAATTCACTCAAGAATGAGAAGGGATTACTATTTTGGGTTCCTGGACCCAATTCCAACATGGCTGGGAGCTTCCCACAAAACATCAAGCAATTCTTGGACACCCTTTCGGAGAATTCAACTGAATTTTGATACACTCTACCCAGAGATTGCTTCAGGTTCCACGGGTGAAAGGGTTCAATCCTACAAGACTTGTCTCTACCCACCCCACCCCAGAAGCCAGTCACAAGCCCAGGTCATTACCTGTGCTTCTGACCAACAGGCTATAAAACAGAGGTTCCTATGATCTCCCGCTCCATGGATTTGATTAATGTGCTATAGCACATTAATAACAGTTCATAGAACTTAAGAGAACTTAGAGAAACATTTTGCTCATTAGGTCATCAGTTTCTTATAGAAGAATATAACTCAGGAACAGCCAGATGGAAGACATGCGTAGCACAAGGCACAGGCAAAGGGTGTGGAGCTGCCATGCTCTCTCCAGGGCATCTCCCCCACCACCTCCACGTGGTCACCCAAACTGGAAGCACTCTGAACCCTTTCCTTTGGGTTTTTATGGAGCCATTGGTGATTGAACTTAATCTCCAGTCCCCTCTCCCTCCCTAGAGGCCTGGAGGTAGGACTGAAAATTCCAATCCTCTAATCACAGGGTTGGCTCTTCCAGGCAACCAGCCCCCACCGTTCTGTTACCTAAGGGCTTTCCAAAAGCCATTCATTAACATAACAAAAGACTGTTCTCTTCTCTGAGGAAATTCCAAGGGCTTTAGGAGCTCCCTGCTAGAAACTGGAAGACCAAATTTGTATTTCTTATAATAAATCACAATATCACAGGGACTACTAGCAAGTGCCTGCTAAGTGTTGGTGTTTTACTTAAATTTTCTACTCTGATTCTCACAAAAGCCCTCAGTAGAAGCAAAAGCTGACTCCCATTTTGTGGAAAATTAAATTTATTAAATTTATGTGGGCATTAAGGCACAGGCAGAGCAATTGCTTGGTCAAACTAAAATAAAAAAAGTGTTCTGTCCTAACTCTACATTTTCTCCTCTTTCCAACACCTGTGCTCAATATAGTGGGGAACCTGCAGCAGGCAACCTTGGTGATTTTATTAGCCACCCTCCGATTAACAGCTGTCCTTCTGGTCACTCAGAAAGGAGGCCATAATCAGAGGTCTAAAACTAAGGTTCTGGCTCCAGGCACCCTCTGGGGAAGTGGCCGATTGAAGCCTGTATTATCACCTGGCTAAGACCCAATGTTGATCTGCCCCCCTTCCCTGCATCAATCTCCCACATCAGACCCTAGCAGTGTTTCCTGGCAACACTGTTCTGCAAATAGTTTGTAAAAAAAGAAAATGGAGGGGCATTCATGGATGGTTGGTGATGACTTGTTTTTTGAAAGAAAGGGTACTAGATAAAATCCTGAGTGTACCAGTGCCAGCTTCTTTCCTCCCAGACATCGAGGTTGCTTGCAGGGCTGATGACTGATCACCATATGCAGTCACCTCCAGTCTCAATGGTACCTGCTCAGTTAGTTCGTTTTGCTCCTTGACACCATGCCCAGTCTTGCTGAGTCCCCTCCAATCCTGGTTTAGCATCTTCAGAGCTCATTGCAATGGATTCACAAGGAAACAGCAGCCAAAACTAACTAGGCAAATAAATGAAAGCTGTTCATTTTGGACAGGTAACAGCTGAACTGCTCTGCAGGGCCCAGGAACCAGCGGGCTTGTCACCCCTCAGTCTCCTCTGAAAAGCTCACAGTGAAAACCTCTGCTTTGGGGCTCACTCTTCCACATCCCATTTAGAGGGGTCTTCCTCACCATCCAGAGTCTGGTGGTGACAGGCAGTCACTTCCTTTCTCAGCCTTGGTGGGGACAGATGTCAGAGCTTCTGGGAGAAGTCAGGACACCCAACTGGAGGACCCAGGCTTGCTGTAAACTCACTGTGTTGTGACCTTGAGAAAGTCATTCTTCCTCTTTGAGGATTGGCTTCCTGAGCCATTAATTGAGTGGTCCATATATGTAGTGATATGTAGTGTCATCCTATCTCATGAGCCTCCTCTGGCTTTTTAATTTTGTGATTTTAAAGATGTGCTAAACTGACAGAGAATGCTGCCCACCATTTATTAAGTAGAAGAAGCAAGTTCCAGACTCATGTAGATGTGGGGAACAAAGGCAGAAGGAAGCGTAGATAAAATTAACTGTCCTTAGAACCTGCCCCCATTGACAGATACTTGAGGCAGGCAGAGTATAATGTTCCTCAAGGTAACTTCCACTGTCTTCATGTTAATGACTTGCTAGAGGGAAAAACTACCCTAGTTTGACAATAGCCAGGCCTCCAGTATCCAGTGAGTCTTCTTTAGCATATGAAAATCCTTTTGGAACTTCTCTTTGTCTTTACTCCCCCCCCCCAACCCCCCAAAGTATATAATCAGTTGCTCCTCACAAGTCTGGGGTAGCTCTTTCTGCCCACAAGGTCCTATCTCCATACTTCTATAAAACCACCATTTTGTACCAAAGACATCTCAAAAATTCTTTCCAAACACCAACATACTCCAAAACACATCACTAGCAAAGTAGCCCACTCTTTGTTTAAATACATACTGTTGTGGGAAACAAAGGCAGAAAAAAAATTATTAAATTTCCTTCCTACCTACAGCCCATTGACAGGTCCTTGAAACCGGCAGAGTGACATACCTCTAGGGACTCAACTGCCTCAGTGTGGATACTTTGCTAAAGGCAAAAAGCAATCC